>NW_026737565.1:0-37006 GCF_949786415.1 Peromyscus eremicus | reverse complement strand
GTTTCCTATAGGGCCAGAACAGTGAGCTTGCTCAGAACAAAAGAACTGTGCTTCCTACACACACGGGGCATATCTAGTTCAACTCTGCTTAGGAAACTGACCAGAACAGTAGCTTCTCTTCAGTCCAATACACTGTACTTGCTGGGAACAGACGCGAGTGCTATTTGCACTGTGTATGGCAATGGGAGCGCAATAGTGACTCTTCTTAGCAGAAAACAACTCTTGCTCGTAGGACCACAAACTGCATGGGATTCAACTCCGTTTAGGACTGGGAAACAAACGCTAGCTCGCCTTGCAAGAAACACACTCTGCTTTTGAGAAAACAGCACTCTTCTACTCTCCTGTGTTTCCTATAGGGCCAGAACAGTGAGCTTGCTCAGAACAAAAGAACTGTGCTTCCTACACACATGGGGCATATCTAGTTCAACTCTGCTTAGGAAACTGACCAGAACAGTAGCTTCTCTTCAGTCCAATACACTGTACTTGCTGGGAACAGACGCGAGTGCTATTTGCACTGTGTATGGCAATGGGAGCGCAATAGTGACTCTTCTTAGCAGAAAACAACTCTTGCTCGTAGGACCACAAACTGCATGGGATTCAACTCCGTTTAGGACTGGGAAACAAACGCTAGCTCGCCTTGCAAGAAACACACTCTGCTTTTGAGAAAACAGCACTCTTCTACTCTCCTGTGTTTCCTATAGGGCCAGAACAGTGAGCTTGCTCAGAACAAAAAAACTGTGCTTCCTACACACACGGGGCATATCTAGTTCAACTCTGCTTAGGAAACTGACCAGAACAGTAGCTTCTCTTCAGTCCAATACACTGTACTTGCTGGGAACAGACGCGAGTGCTATTTGCACTGTGTATGGCAATGGGAGCGCAATAGTGACTCTTCTTAGCAGAAAACAACTCTTGCTCGTAGGACCACAAACTGCATGGGATTCAACTCCGTTTAGGACTGGGAAACAAACGCTAGCTCGCCTTGCAAGAAACACTCTGCTTTTGAGAAAACAGCACTCTTCTACTCTCCTGTGTTTCCTATAGGGCCAGAACAGTGAGCTTGCTCAGAACAAATGAACTGTGCTTCCTACACACACGGGCATATCTAGTTCAACTCTGCTTAGGAAACTGACCAGAACAGTAGCTTCTCTTCAGTCCAATACACTGTACTTGCTGGGAACAGACGCGAGTGCTATTTGCACTGTGTATGGCAATGGGAGCGCAATAGTGACTCTTCTTAGCAGAAAACAACTCTTGCTCGTAGGACCAGAAACTGCATGGGATTCAACTCCGTTTAGGACTGGGAAACAAACGCTAGCTCGCCTTGCAAGAAACACACTCTGCTTTTGAGAAAACAGCACTCTTCTACTCTCCTGTGTTTCCTATAGGGCCAGAACAGAGAGCTTGCTCAGAACAAAAGAACTGTGCTTCCTACACACACGGGGCATATCTAGTTCAACTCTGCTTAGGAAACTGACAAGAACAGTAGCTTCTCTTCAGTCCAATACACTGTACTTGCTGGGAACAGACGCGAGTGCTATTTGCACTGTGTATGGCAATGGGAGCGCAATAGTGACTCTTCTTAGCAGAAAACAACTCTTGCTCGTAGGACCAGAAACTGCATGGGATTCAACTCCGTTTAGGACTGGGAAACAAACGCTAGCTCGCCTTGCAAGAAACACACTCTGCTTTTGAGAAAACAGCACTCTTCTACTCTCCTGTGTTTCCTATAGGGCCAGAACAGTGAGCTTGCTCAGAACAAATAAACTGTGCTTCTTACATATGTAGTTCAACTCTGCTTAGGAAACTGACCAGAACAGTAGCTTCTCTTCAGTCCAATACACTGTACTTCCTGGGAACAGACGCGAGTGCTATTTGCACTGTGTATGGCAATGGGAGCGCAATAGTGACTCTTCTTAGCAGAAAACAACTCTTGCTCGTAGGACCAGAAACTGCATGGGATTCAACTCCGTTTAGGACTGGGAAACAAACGCTAGCTGGCCTTGCAAGAAACACACTGTGCTTTTGATAAAACAGCACTCTTCTACTCTCCTGTGTTTCCTATAAGGCCAGAACAGTGAGCTTGCTCAGAACAAAAGAACTGTGCTTCCTACACACATGGGGCATATCTAGTTCAACTCTGCTTAGGAAACTGACCAGAACAGTAGCTTCTCTTCAGTCCAATACACTGTACTTGCTGGGAACAGACGCGAGTGCTATTTGCACTGTGTATGGCAATGGGAGCACAATAGTGACTCTTCTTAGCAGAAAACAACTCTTGCTCGTAGGACCAGAAACTGCATGGGATTCAACTCCGTTTAGGACTGGGAAACAAACGCTAGCTGGCCTTGCAAGAAACACACTCTGCTTTTGAGAAAACAGCACTCTTCTACTCTCCTGTGTTTCCTATAGGGCCAGAACAGTGAGCTTGCTCAGAACCAAAGAACTGTGCTTCCTACACACACGGGGCATATCTAGTTCAACTCTGCTTAGGAAACTGACCAGAACAGTAGCTTCTCTTCAGTCCAATACACTGTACTTGCTGGGAACAGACGCGAGTGCTATTTGCACTGTGTATGGCAATGGGAGCGCAATAGTGACTCTTCTTAGCAGAAAACAACTCTTGCTCGTAGGACCAGAAACTGCATGGGATTCAACTCCGTTTCGGACTGGGAAACAAACGCTAGCTCGCCTTGCAAGAAACACACTCTGCTTTTGAGAAAACAGCACTCTTCTACTCTCCTGTGTTTCCTATAGGGCCAGAACAGTGAGCTTGCTCAGAACAAAACAACTGTGCTTCCTACACACACGGGGCATATCTAGTTCAACTCTGCTTAGGAAACTGACCAGAACAGTAGCTTCTCTTCAGTCCAATACACTGTACTTGCTGGGAACAGACGCGAGTGCTATTTGCACTGTGTATGGCAATGGGAGCGCAATAGTGACTCTTCTTAGCAGAAAACAACTCTTGCTCGTAGGACCACAAACTGCATGGGATTCAACTCCGTTTAGGACTGGGAAACAAACGCTAGCTCGCCTTGCAAGAAACACTCTGCTTTTGAGAAAACAGCACTCTTCTACTCTCCTGTGTTTCCTATAGGGCCAGAACAGTGAGCTTGCTCAGAACAAATGAACTGTGCTTCCTACACACACGGGGCATATCTAGTTCAACTCTGCTTAGGAAACTGACCAGAACAGTAGCTTCTCTTCAGTCCAATACACTGTACTTGCTGGGAACAGACGCGAGTGCTATTTGCACTGTGTATGGCAATGGGAGCGCAATAGTGACTCTTCTTAGCAGAAAACAACTCTTGCTCGTAGGACCACAAACTGCATGGGATTCAACTCCGTTTAGGACTGGGAAACAAACGCTAGCTCGCCTTGCAAGAAACACACTCTGCTTTTGAGAAAACAGCACTCTTCTACTCTCCTGTGTTTCCTATAGGGCCAGAACAGTGAGCTTGCTCAGAACCAAAGAACTGTGCTTCCTAAACACACGGGGCATATCTAGTTCAACTCTGCTTAGGAAACTGACCAGAACAGTAGCTTCTCTTCAGTCCAATACACTGTACTTGCTGGGAACAGACACGAGTGCTATTTGTACTGTGTATGGCAATGGGAGCACAATAGTGACTCTTCTTAGCAGAAAACAACTCTTGCTCGTAGGACCAGAAACTGCATGGGATTCAACTCCGTTTAGGACTGGGAAACAAACGCTAGCTCGCCTTGCAAGAAACACACTCTGCTTTTGAGAAAACAGCACTCTTCTACTCTCCTGTGTTTCCTATAAGGCCAGAACAGTGAGCTTGCTCAGAACAAAAGAACTGTGCTTCCTACACACACGGGGCATATCTAGTTCAACTCTGCTTAGGAAACTGACCAGAACAGTAGCTTCTCTTCAGTCCAATACACTGTACTTGCTGGGAACAGACGCGAGTGCTATTTGCACTGTGTATGGCAATGGGAGCGCAATAGTGACTCTTCTTAGCAGAAAACAACTCTTGCTCGTAGGACCAGAAACTGCATGGGATTCAACTCCGTTTAGGACTGGGAAACAAACGCTAGCTCGCCTTGCAAGAAACACACTCTGCTTTTGAGAAAACAGCACTCTTCTACTCTCCTGTGTTTCCTATAGGGCCAGAACAGTGAGCTTGCTCAGAACAAAACAACTGTGCTTCCTACACACACGGGGCATATCTAGTTCAACTCTGCTTAGGAAACTGACCAGAACAGTAGCTTCTCTTCAGTCCAATACACTGTACTTGCTGGGAACAGACGCGAGTGCTATTTGCACTGTGTATGGCAATGGGAGCGCAATAGTGACTCTTCTTAGCAGAAAACAACTCTTGCTCGTAGGACCACAAACTGCATGGGATTCAACTCCGTTTAGGACTGGGAAACAAACGCTAGCTCGCCTTGCAAGAAACACTCTGCTTTTGAGAAAACAGCACACTTCTACTCTCCTGTGTTTCCTATAGGGCCAGAACAGTGAGCTTGCTCAGAACAAAAGAACTGTGCTTCCTACACACACGGGGCATATCTAGTTCAACTCTGCTTAGGAAACTGACCAGAACAGTAGCTTCTCTTCAGTCCAATACACTGTACTTGCTGGGAACAGACGCGAGTGCTATTTGCACTGTGTATGGCAATGGGAGCGCAATAGTGACTCTTCTTAGCAGAAAACAACTCTTGCTCGTAGGACCACAAACTGCATGGGATTCAACTCCGTTTAGGACTGGGAAACAAACGCTAGCTCGCCTTGCAAGAAACACACTCTGCTTTTGAGAAAACAGCACTCTTCTACTCTCCTGTGTTTCCTATAGGGCCAGAACAGTGAGCTTGCTCAGAACCAAAGAACTGTGCTTCCTAAACACACGGGGCATATCTAGTTCAACTCTGCTTAGGAAACTGACCAGAACAGTAGCTTCTCTTCAGTCCAATACACTGTACTTGCTGGGAACAGACACGAGTGCTATTTGCACTGTGTATGGCAATGGGAGCGCAATAGTGACTCTTCTTAGCAGAAAACAACTCTTGCTCGTAGGACCAGAAACTGCATGGGATTCAACTCCGTTTAGGACTGGGAAACAAACGCTAGCTCGCCTTGCAAGAAACACACTCTGCTTTTGAGAAAACAGCACTCTTCTACTCTCCTGTGTTTCCTATAAGGCCAGAACAGTGAGCTTGCTCAGAACAAAAGAACTGTGCTTCCTACACACACGGGGCATATCTAGTTCAACTCTGCTTAGGAAACTGACCAGAACAGTAGCTTCTCTTCAGTCCAATACACTGTACTTGCTGGGAACAGACGCGAGTGCTATTTGCACTGTGTATGGCAATGGGAGCGCAATAGTGACTCTTCTTAGCAGAAAACAACTCTTGCTCGTAGGACCACAAACTGCATGGGATTCAACTCCGTTTAGGACTGGGAAACAAACGCTAGCTCGCCTTGCAAGAAACACACTCTGCTTTTGAGAAAACAGCACTCTTCTACTCTCCTGTGTTTCCTATAGGGCCAGAACAGTGAGCTTGCTCAGAACAAAACAACTGTGCTTCCTACACACACGGGGCATATCTAGTTCAACTCTGCTTAGGAAACTGACCAGAACAGTAGCTTCTCTTCAGTCCAATACACTGTACTTGCTGGGAACAGACGCGAGTGCTATTTGCACTGTGTATGGCAATGGGAGCGCAATAGTGACTCTTCTTAGCAGAAAACAACTCTTGCTCGTAGGACCACAAACTGCATGGGATTCAACTCCGTTTAGGACTGGGAAACAAACGCTAGCTCGCCTTGCAAGAAACACTCTGCTTTTGAGAAAACAGCACTCTTCTACTCTCCTGTGTTTCCTATAGGGCCAGAACAGTGAGCTTGCTCAGAACAAATGAACTGTGCTTCCTACACACACGGGGCATATCTAGTTCAACTCTGCTTAGGAAACTGACCAGAACAGTAGCTTCTCTTCAGTCCAATACACTGTACTTGCTGGGAACAGACGCGAGTGCTATTTGCACTGTGTATGGCAATGGGAGCGCAATAGTGACTCTTCTTAGCAGAAAACAACTCTTGCTCGTAGGACCAGAAACTGCATGGGATTCAACTCCGTTTAGGACTGGGAAACAAACGCTAGCTCGCCTTGCAAGAAACACACTCTGCTTTTGAGAAAACAGCACTCTTCTACTCTCCTGTGTTTCCTATAGGGCCAGAACAGAGAGCTTGCTCAGAACAAAAGAACTGTGCTTCCTACACACACGGGGCATATCTAGTTCAACTCTGCTTAGGAAACTGACAAGAACAGTAGCTTCTCTTCAGTCCAATACACTGTACTTGCTGGGAACAGACGCGAGTGCTATTTGCACTGTGTATGGCAATGGGAGCGCAATAGTGACTCTTCTTAGCAGAAAACAACTCTTGCTCGTAGGACCAGAAACTGCATGGGATTCAACTCCGTTTAGGACTGGGAAACAAACGCTAGCTCGCCTTGCAAGAAACACACTCTGCTTTTGAGAAAACAGCACTCTTCTACTCTCCTGTGTTTCCTATAGGGCCAGAACAGTGAGCTTGCTCAGAACAAATAAACTGTGCTTCTTACATATGTAGTTCAACTCTGCTTAGGAAACTGACCAGAACAGTAGCTTCTCTTCAGTCCAATACACTGTACTTCCTGGGAACAGACGCGAGTGCTATTTGCACTGTGTATGGCAATGGGAGCGCAATAGTGACTCTTCTTAGCAGAAAACAACTCTTGCTCGTAGGACCAGAAACTGCATGGGATTCAACTCCGTTTAGGACTGGGAAACAAACGCTAGCTGGCCTTGCAAGAAACACACTGTGCTTTTGATAAAACAGCACTCTTCTACTCTCCTGTGTTTCCTATAGGGCCAGAACAGTGAGCTTGCTCAGAACAAAAGAACTGTGCTTCCTACACACATGGGGCATATCTAGTTCAACTCTGCTTAGGAAACTGACCAGAACAGTAGCTTCTCTTCAGTCCAATACACTGTACTTGCTGGGAACAGACGCGAGTGCTATTTGCACTGTGTATGGCAATGGGAGCACAATAGTGACTCTTCTTAGCAGAAAACAACTCTTGCTCGTAGGACCAGAAACTGCATGGGATTCAACTCCGTTTAGGACTGGGAAACAAACGCTAGCTGGCCTTGCAAGAAACACACTCTGCTTTTGAGAAAACAGCACTCTTCTACTCTCCTGTGTTTCCTATAGGGCCAGAACAGTGAGCTTGCTCAGAACCAAAGAACTGTGCTTCCTACACACACGGGGCATATCTAGTTCAACTCTGCTTAGGAAACTGACCAGAACAGTAGCTTCTCTTCAGTCCAATACACTGTACTTGCTGGGAACAGACGCGAGTGCTATTTGCACTGTGTATGGCAATGGGAGCGCAATAGTGACTCTTCTTAGCAGAAAACAACTCTTGCTCGTAGGACCAGAAACTGCATGGGATTCAACTCCGTTTCGGACTGGGAAACAAACGCTAGCTCGCCTTGCAAGAAACACACTCTGCTTTTGAGAAAACAGCACTCTTCTACTCTCCTGTGTTTCCTATAGGGCCAGAACAGTGAGCTTGCTCAGAACAAAACAACTGTGCTTCCTACACACACGGGGCATATCTAGTTCAACTCTGCTTAGGAAACTGACCAGAACAGTAGCTTCTCTTCAGTCCAATACACTGTACTTGCTGGGAACAGACGCGAGTGCTATTTGCACTGTGTATGGCAATGGGAGCGCAATAGTGACTCTTCTTAGCAGAAAACAACTCTTGCTCGTAGGACCACAAACTGCATGGGATTCAACTCCGTTTAGGACTGGGAAACAAACGCTAGCTCGCCTTGCAAGAAACACTCTGCTTTTGAGAAAACAGCACTCTTCTACTCTCCTGTGTTTCCTATAGGGCCAGAACAGTGAGCTTGCTCAGAACAAATGAACTGTGCTTCCTACACACACGGGGCATATCTAGTTCAACTCTGCTTAGGAAACTGACCAGAACAGTAGCTTCTCTTCAGTCCAATACACTGTACTTGCTGGGAACAGACGCGAGTGCTATTTGCACTGTGTATGGCAATGGGAGCGCAATAGTGACTCTTCTTAGCAGAAAACAACTCTTGCTCGTAGGACCAGAAACTGCATGGGATTCAACTCCGTTTAGGACTGGGAAACAAACGCTAGCTCGCCTTGCAAGAAACACACTCTGCTTTTGAGAAAACAGCACTCTTCTACTCTCCTGTGTTTCCTATAGGGCCAGAACAGAGAGCTTGCTCAGAACAAAAGAACTGTGCTTCCTACACACACGGGGCATATCTAGTTCAACTCTGCTTAGGAAACTGACAAGAACAGTAGCTTCTCTTCAGTCCAATACACTGTACTTGCTGGGAACAGACGCGAGTGCTATTTGCACTGTGTATGGCAATGGGAGCGCAATAGTGACTCTTCTTAGCAGAAAACAACTCTTGCTCGTAGGACCAGAAACTGCATGGGATTCAACTCCGTTTAGGACTGGGAAACAAACGCTAGCTCGCCTTGCAAGAAACACACTCTGCTTTTGAGAAAACAGCACTCTTCTACTCTCCTGTGTTTCCTATAGGGCCAGAACAGTGAGCTTGCTCAGAACAAATAAACTGTGCTTCTTACACACACGGGGCATATCTAGTTCAACTCTGCTTAGGAAACTGACCAGAACAGTAGCTTCTCTTCAGTCCAATACACTGTACTTGCTGGGAACAGACGCGAGTGCTATTTGCACTGTGTATGGCAATGGGAGCGCAATAGTGACTCTTCTTAGCAGAAAACAACTCTTGCTCGTAGGACCAGAAACTGCATGGGATTCAACTCCGTTTAGGACTGGGAAACAAACGCTAGCTGGCCTTGCAAGAAACACACTGTGCTTTTGATAAAACAGCACTCTTCTACTCTCCTGTGTTTCCTATAGGGCCAGAACAGTGAGCTTGCTCAGAACAAAAGAACTGTGCTTCCTACACACATGGGGCATATCTAGTTCAACTCTGCTTAGGAAACTGACCAGAACAGTAGCTTCTCTTCAGTCCAATACACTGTACTTGCTGGGAACAGACGCGAGTGCTATTTGCACTGTGTATGGCAATGGGAGCGCAATAGTGACTCTTCTTAGCAGAAAACAACTCTTGCTCGTAGGACCAGAAACTGCATGGGATTCAACTCCGTTTAGGACTGGGAAACAAACGCTAGCTCGCCTTGCAAGAAACACACTCTGCTTTTGAGAAAACAGCACTCTTCTACTCTCCTGTGTTTCCTATAGGGCCAGAACAGTGAGCTTGCTCAGAACCAAAGAACTGTGCTTCCTACACACACGGGGCATATCTAGTTCAACTCTGCTTAGGAAACTGACCAGAACAGTAGCTTCTCTTCAGTCCAATACACTGTACTTGCTGGGAACAGACGCGAGTGCTATTTGCACTGTGTATGGCAATGGGAGCGCAATAGTGTCTCTTCTTAGCAGAAAACAACTCTTGCTCGTAGGACCAGAAACAGCATGGGATTCTACTCCGTTTAGGACTGGGAAACAAACGCTAGCTCGCCTTGCAAGAAACACACTCTGCTTTTGAGAAAACAGCACTCTTCTACTCTCCTGTGTTTCCTATAGGGCCAGAACAGTGAGCTTGCTCAGAACAAAAGAACTGTGCTTCCTACACACACAGGGCATATCTAGTTCAACTCTGCTTAGGAAACTGACCAGAACAGTAGCTTCTCTTCAGTCCAATACACTGTACTTGCTGGGAACAGACGCGAGTGCTATTTGCACTGTGTATGGCAATGGGAGCGCAATAGTGACTCTTCTAAGCAGAAAACAACTCTTGCTCGTAGGACCAGAAACTGCATGGGATTCAACTCCGTTTAGGACTGGGAAACAAACTCTAGCTCGCCTTGCAAGAAACACACTCTGCTTTTGAGAAAACAGCACTCTTCTACTCTCCTGTGTTTCCTATAGGGCCAGAACAGTGAGCTTGCTCAGAACAAAACAACTGTGCTTCCTACACACACGGGGCATATCTAGTTCAACTCTGCTTAGGAAACTGACCAGAACAGTAGCTTCTCTTCAGTCCAATACACTGTACTTGCTGGGAACAGACGCGAGTGCTATTTGCACTGTGTATGGCAATGGGAGCGCAATAGTGACTCTTCTTAGCAGAAAACAACTCTTGCTCGTAGGACCAGAAACTGCATGGGATTCAACTCCGTTTAGGACTGGGAAACAAACGCTAGCTGGCCTTGCAAGAAACACACTGTGCTTTTGAGAAAACAGCACTCTTCTACTCTCCTGTGTTTCCTATAGGGCCAGAACAGTGAGCTTGCTCAGAACAAAAGAACTGTGCTTCCTACACACACGGGGCATATCTAGTTCAACTCTGCTTAGGAAACTGACCAGAACAGTAGCTTCTCTTCAGTCCAATACACTGTACTTGCTGGGAACAGACGCGAGTGCTATTTGCACTGTGTATGGCAATGGGAGCGCAATAGTGACTCTTCTTAGCAGAAAACAACTCTTGCTCGTAGGACCAGAAACTGCATGGGATTCTACTCCGTTTAGGACTGGGAAACAAACGCTAGCTCGCCTTGCAAGAAACACACTCTGCTTTTGAGAAAACAGCACTCTTCTACTCTCCTGTGTTTCCTATAGGGCCAGAACAGTGAGCTTGCTCAGAACAAAAGAACTGTGCTTCCTACACACACGGGGCATATCTAGTTCAACTCTGCTTAGGAAACTGACCAGAACAGTAGCTTCTCTTCAGTCCAATACACTGTACTTGCTGGGAACAGACGCGATTGCTATTTGCACTGTGTATGGCAATGGGAGCGCAATAGTGACTCTTCTTAGCAGAAGACAACTCTTGCTCGTAGGTCCAGAAACTGCATGGGATTCCACTCCGTTCAGGACTGGGAAACAAACGCTAGCTCGCCTTGCAAGAAACACACTCTGCTTTTGAGAAAACAGCACTCTTCTACTCTCCTGTGTTTCCTATAGGGCCAGAACAGTGAGCTTGCTCAGAACCAAAGAACTGTGCTTCCTACACACACGGGGCATATCTAATTCAACTCTGCTTAGGAAACTGACCAGAACAGTAGCTTCTCTTCAGTCCAATACACTGTACTTGCTGGGAACAGACGTGAGTGCTATTTGCACTGTGTATGGCAATGGGAGCGCAATAGTGACTCTTCTTAGCAGAAAACAACTCTTGCTCGTAGGACCAGAAACTGCATGGGATTCAACTCCGTTTAGGACTGGGAAACAAACGCTAGCTCGCCTTGCAAGAAACACACTCTGCTTTTGAGAAAACAGCACTCTTCTACTCTCCTGTGTTTCCTATAGGGCCAGAACAGTGAGCTTGCTCAGAACAAAAGAACTGTGCTTTCTACACACATGGGGCATATCTAGTTCAACTCTGCTTAGGAAACTGACCAGAACAGTAGCTTCTCTTCAGTCCAATACACTGTACTTGCTGGGAACAGACGCGAGTGCTATTTGCACTGTGTATGGCAATGGGAGCGCAATAGTGACTCTTCTTAGCAGAAAACAACTCTTGCTCGTAGGACCAGAAACTGCATGGGATTCAACTCCGTTTAGGACTGGGAAACAAACGCTAGCTCGCCTTGCAAGAAACACACTCTGCTTTTGAGAAAACAGCACTCTTCTACTCTCCTGGGTTTCCTATAGGGCCAGAACAGTGAGCTTGCTCAGAACAAAAGAACTGTGCTTCCAAAACACACGGGGCATATCTAGTTCAACTCTGCTTAGGAAACTGACCAGAACAGTAGCTTCTCTTCAGTCCAATACACTGTACTTGCTGGGAACAGACGCGAGTGCTATTTGCACTGTGTATGGCAATGGGAGCGCAATAGTGACTCTTCTTAGCAGAAAACAACTCTTGCTCGTAGGACCATAATCTGCATGGGATTCAACACCGTTTAGGACTGGGAAACAAACGCTAGCTCGCCTTGCAAGAAACACACTCTGCTTTTGAGAAAACAGCACTCTTCTACTCTCCTGTGTTTCCTATAGGGCCAGAACAGTGAGCTTGCTCAGAACAAAACAACTGTGCTTCCTACACACACAGGGCATATCTAGTTCAACTCTGCTTAGGAAACTGACCAGAACAGTAGCTTCTCTTCAGTCCAATACACTGTACTTGCCTGGAACAGACGCGAGTGCTATTTGCACTGTGTATGGCAATGGGAGCGCAATAGTGACTCTTCTAAGCAGAAAACAACTCTTACTCGTAGGACCAGAAACTGCATGGGATTCAACTCCGTTTAGGACTGGGAAACAAACGCTAGCTCGCCTTGCAAGAAACACACTCTGCTTTTGAGAAAACAGCACTCTTCTACTCTCCTGTGTTTCCTATAGGGCCAGAACAGTGAGCTTGCTCAGAACGAAAGAACTGTGCTTCCTACACACACGGGGCATATCTAGTTCAACTCTACTTAGGAAACTGACCAGAACAGTAGCTTCTCTTCAGTCCAATACACTGTACTTGCTGGGAACAGACGCGAGTGCTATTTGCACTGTGTATGGCAATGCGAGCACAATAGTGACTCTTCTTAGCAGAAAACAACTCTTGCTCGTAGGACCAGAAACTGCATGGGATTCAACTCCGTTTAGGACTGGGAAACAAACGCTAGCTCGCCTTGCAAGAAACACACTCTGCTTTTGAGAAAACAGCACTCTTCTACTCTCCTGTGTTTCCTATAGGGCCAGAACAGTGAGCTTGCTCAGAACAAAAGAACTGTGCTTCCTACACACACGGGGCATATCTAGTTCAACTCTGCTTAGGAAACTGACCAGAACAGTAGCTTCTCTTCAGTCCAATACACTGTACTTGCTGGGAACAGACGCGAGTGCTATTTGCACTGTGTATGGCAATGGGAGCGCAATAGTGACTCTTCTTAGCAGAAAACAACTCTTGCTCGTAGGACCAGAAACTGCATGGGATTCAAGTCCGTTTCGGACTGGGAAACAAACGCTAGCTCGCCTTGCAAGAAACACACTCTGCTTTTGAGAAAACAGCACTCTTCTACTCTCCTGTGTTTCCTATAGGGCCAGAACAGTGAGCTTGCTCAGAACAAAACAACTGTGCTTCCTACACACACGGGGCATATCTAGTTCAACTCTGCTTAGGAAACTGACCAGAACAGTAGCTTCTCTTCAGTCCAATACACTGTACTTGCTGGGAACAGACGCGAGTGCTATTTGCACTGTGTATGGCAATGGGAGCGCAATAGTGACTCTTCTTAGCAGAAAACAACTCTTGCTCGTAGGACCAGAAACTGCATGGGATTCTACTCCGTTTAGGACTGGGAAACAAACGCTAGCTCGCCTTGCAAGAAACACACTCTGCTTTTGAGAAAACAGCACTCTTCTACTCTCCTGTGTTTCCTATAGGGCCAGAACAGTGAGCTTGCTCAGAACAAAACAACTGTGCTTCCTACACACACGGGGCATATCTAGTTCAACTCTGCTTAGGAAACTGACCAGAACAGTAGCTTCTCTTCAGTCCAATACACTGTACTTGCTGGGAACAGACGCGAGTGCTATTTGCACTGTGTATGGCAATGGGAGCGCAATAGTGACTCTTCTTAGCAGAAAACAACTCTTGCTCGTAGGACCACAAACTGCATGGGATTCAACTCCGTTTAGGACTGGGAAACAAACGCTAGCTCGCCTTGCAAGAAACACACTCTGCTTTTGAGAAAACAGCACTCTTCTACTCTCCTGTGTTTCCTATAGGGCCAGAACAGTGAGCTTGCTCAGAACCAAAGAACTGTGCTTCCTACACACACGGGGCATATCTAGTTCAACTCTGCTTAGGAAACTGACCAGAACAGTAGCTTCTCTTCAGTCCAATACACTGTACTTGCTGGGAACAGACGCGAGTGCTATTTGCACTGTGTATGGCAATGGGAGCGCAATAGTGACTCTTCTTAGCAGAAAACAACTCTTGCTCGTAGGACCAGAAACTGCATGGGATTCAACTCCGTTTAGGACTGGGAAACAAACGCTAGCTCGCCTTGCAAGAAACACACTCTGCTTTTGAGAAAACAGCACTCTTCTACTCTCCTGTGTTTCTTATAGGGCCAGAACAGTGAGCTTGCTCAGAACAAAAGAACTGTGCTTCCTATACACACGGGGCATATCTAGTTCAACTCTGGTTAGGAAACTGACCAGAACAGTAGCTTCTCTTCAGTCCAATACACTGTACTTGCTGGGAACAGATGCGAGTGCTATTTGCACTGTGTATGGCAATGGGAGCGCAATAGTGACTCTTCTTAGCAGAAAACAACTCTTGCTCGTAGGACCAGAAACTGCATGGGATTCAACTCCGTTTAGGACTGGGAAACAAACGCTAGCTGGCCTTGCAAGAAACACACTGTGCTTTTGATAAAACAGCACTCTTCTACTCTCCTGTTTTTCCTATAGGGCCAGAACAGTGAGCTTGCTCAGAACAAAAGAACTGTGCTTCCTACACACACGGGGCATATCTAGTTCAACTCTGCTTAGGAAACTGACCAGAACAGTAGCTTCTCTTCAGTCCAATACACTGTACTTGCTGGGAACAGACGCGAGTGCTATTTGCACTGTGTATGGCAATGGGAGCGCAATAGTGACTCTTCTTAGCAGAAAACAACTCTTGCTCGTAGGACCACAAACTGCATGGGATTCAACTCCGTTTAGGACTGGGAAACAAACGCTAGCTCGCCTTGCAAGAAACACACTCTGCTTTTGAGAAAACAGCACTCTTCTACTCTCCTGTGTTTCTTATAGGGCCAGAACAGTGAGCTTGCTCAGAACAAAAGAACTGTGCTTCCTATACACACGGGGCATATCTAGTTCAACTCTGGTTAGGAAACTGACCAGAACAGTAGCTTCTCTTCAGTCCAATATACTATACTTGCTGGGAACAGACGCAAGTGCTATTTGCACTGTGTATGGCAATGGGAGCGCAATAGTGACTCTTCTTAGCAGAAAACAACTCTTGCTCGTAGGACCAGAAACTGCATGGGATTCAACTCCGTTTAGGACTGGGAAACAAACGCTAGCTGGTTTTGCAAGAAACACACTGTGCTTTTGATAAAACAGCAATCTTCTACTCTCCTGTGTTTCCTATAGGGCCAGAACAGTGAGCTTGCTCAGAACAAAAGAACTGTGCTTCCTACACACACGGGGCATATCTAGTTCAACTCTGCTTAGGAAACTGACCAGAACAGTAGCTTCTCTTCAGTCCAATACACTGTACTTGCTGGGAACAGACACGAGTGCTATTTGCACTGTGTATGGCAATGGGAGCGCAATAGTGACTCTTCTTAGCAGAAAACAACTCTTGCTCGTAGGACCAGAAACTGCATGGGATTCAACTCCGTTTAGGACTGGGAAACAAACGCTAGCTCGCCTTGCAAGAAACACACTCTGCTTTTGAGAAAACAGCACTCTTCTACTCTCCTGTGTTTCCTATAGGGCCAGAACAGTGAGCTTGCTCAGAACCAAAGAACTGTGCTTCCTACACACACGGGGCATATCTAGTTCAACTCTGCTTAGGAAACTGACCAGAACAGTAGCTTCTCTTCAGTCCAATACACTGTACTTGCTGGGAACAGACGCGAGTGCTATTTGCACTGTGTATGGCAATGGGAGCGCAATAGTGACTCTTCTTAGCAGAAAACAACTCTTGCTCGTAGGACCAGAAACTGCATGGGATTCAACTCCGTTTAGGACTGGGAAACAAACGCTAGCTCGCCTTGCAAGAAACACACTCTGCTTTTGAGAAAACAGCACTCTTCTACTCTCCTGTGTTTCTTATAGGGCCAGAACAGTGAGCTTGCTCAGAACAAAAGAACTGTGCTTCCTATACACACGGGGCATATCTAGTTCAACTCTGGTTAGGAAACTGACCAGAACAGTAGCTTCTCTTCAGTCCAATACACTGTACTTGCTGGGAACAGATGCGAGTGCTATTTGCACTGTGTATGGCAATGGGAGCGCAATAGTGACTCTTCTTAGCAGAAAACAACTCTTGCTCGTAGGACCAGAAACTGCATGGGATTCAACTCCGTTTAGGACTGGGAAACAAACGCTAGCTGGCCTTGCAAGAAACACACTGTGCTTTTGATAAAACAGCACTCTTCTACTCTCCTGTTTTTCCTATAGGGCCAGAACAGTGAGCTTGCTCAGAACAAAAGAACTGTGCTTCCTACACACACGGGGCATATCTAGTTCAACTCTGCTTAGGAAACTGACCAGAACAGTAGCTTCTCTTCAGTCCAATACACTGTACTTGCTGGGAACAGACGCGAGTGCTATTTGCACTGTGTATGGCAATGGGAGCGCAATAGTGACTCTTCTTAGCAGAAAACAACTCTTGCTCGTAGGACCACAAACTGCATGGGATTCAACTCCGTTTAGGACTGGGAAACAAACGCTAGCTCGCCTTGCAAGAAACACACTCTGCTTTTGAGAAAACAGCACTCTTCTACTCTCCTGTGTTTCTTATAGGGCCAGAACAGTGAGCTTGCTCAGAACAAAAGAACTGTGCTTCCTATACACACGGGGCATATCTAGTTCAACTCTGGTTAGGAAACTGACCAGAACAGTAGCTTCTCTTCAGTCCAATATACTATACTTGCTGGGAACAGACGCAAGTGCTATTTGCACTGTGTATGGCAATGGGAGCGCAATAGTGACTCTTCTTAGCAGAAAACAACTCTTGCTCGTAGGACCAGAAACTGCATGGGATTCAACTCCGTTTAGGACTGGGAAACAAACGCTAGCTGGTTTTGCAAGAAACACACTGTGCTTTTGATAAAACAGCACTCTTCTACTCTCCTGTGTTTCCTATAGGGCCAGAACAGTGAGCTTGCTCAGAACAAAAGAACTGTGCTTCCTACACACACGGGGCATATCTAGTTCAACTCTGCTTAGGAAACTGACCAGAACAGTAGCTTCTCTTCAGTCCAATACACTGTACTTGCTGGGAACAGACACGAGTGCTATTTGCACTGTGTATGGCAATGGGAGCGCAATAGTGACTCTTCTTAGCAGAAAACAACTCTTGCTCGTAGGACCACAAACTGCATGGGATTCAACTCCGTTTAGGACTGGGAAACAAACGCTAGCTCGCCTTGCAAGAAACACACTCTGCTTTTGAGAAAACAGCACTCTTCTACTCTCCTGTGTTTCCTATAGGGCCAGAACAGTGAGCTTGCTCAGAACAAAAGAACTGTGCTTCCTACACACACGGGGCATATCTAGTTCAACTCTGCTTAGGAAACTGACCAGAACAGTAGCTTCTCTTCAGTCCAATACACTGTACTTGCTGGGAACAGACGCGAGTGCTATTTGCACTGTGTATGGCAATGGGAGCGCAATAGTGACTCTTCTTAGCAGAAAACAACTCTTGCTCGTAGGACCAGAAACTGCATGGGATTCTACTCCGTTTAGGACTGGGAAACAAACGCTAGCTCGCCTTGCAAGAAACACACTCTGCTTTTGAGAAAACAGCACTCTTCTACTCTCCTGTGTTTCCTATAGGGCCAGAACAGTGAGCTTGCTCAGAACAAAAGAACTGTGCTTCCTACACACACGGGGCATATCTAGTTCAACTCTGCTTAGGAAACTGACCAGAACAGTAGCTTCTCTTCAGTCCAATACACTGTACTTGCTGGGAACAGACGCGAGTGCTATTTGCACTGTGTATGGCAATGGGAGCGCAATAGTGACTCTTCTTAGCAGAAAACAACTCTTGCTCGTAGGACCACAAACTGCATGGGATTCAACTCCGTTTAGGACTGGGAAACAAACGCTAGCTCGCCTTGCAAGAAACACACTCTGCTTTTGAGAAAACAGCACTCTCTCCTGTGTTTCCTATAGGGCCAGAACAGTGAGCTTGCTCAGAACAAAAAAACTGTGCTTCCTACACACACGGGGCATATCTA
Organism: Peromyscus eremicus; assembly: GCF_949786415.1. Taxonomy (NCBI): domain Eukaryota; kingdom Metazoa; phylum Chordata; class Mammalia; order Rodentia; family Cricetidae; genus Peromyscus; species Peromyscus eremicus. The sequence continues at coordinate 19,029 of NW_026737565.1, read as the reverse complement.
GTTCAACTCTGCTTAGGAAACTGACCAGAACAGTAGCTTCTCTTCAGTCCAATACACTGTACTTGCTGGGAACAGACGCGAGTGCTATTTGCACTGTGTATGGCAATGGGAGCGCAATAGTGACTCTTCTTAGCAGAAAACAACTCTTGCTCGTAGGACCACAAACTGCATGGGATTCAACTCCGTTTAGGACTGGGAAACAAACGCTAGCTGGCCTTGCAAGAAACACACTCTGCTTTTGAGAAAACAGCACTCTTCTACTCTCCTGTGTTTCCTATAGGGCCAGAACAGTGAGCTTGCTCAGAACAAAAGAACTGTGCTTCCTACACACACGGGGCATATCTAGTTCAACTCTGCTTAGGAAACTGACCAGAACAGTAGCTTCTCTTCAGTCCAATACACTGTACTTGCTGGGAACAGACGCGAGTGCTATTTGCACTGTGTATGGCAATGGGAGCGCAATAGTGACTCTTCTTAGCAGAAAACAACTCTTGCTCGTAGGACCACAAACTGCATGGGATTCAACTCCGTTTAGGACTGGGAAACAAACGCTAGCTCGCCTTGCAAGAAACACACTCTGCTTTTGAGAAAACAGCACTCTTCTACTCTCCTGTGTTTCCTATAGGGCCAGAACAGTGAGCTTGCTCAGAACAAAAGAACTGTGCTTCCTACACACACGGGGCATATCTAGTTCAACTCTGCTTAGGAAACTGACCAGAACAGTAGCTTCTCTTCAGTCCAATACACTGTACTTGCTGGGAACAGACGCGAGTGCTATTTGCACTGTGTATGGCAATGGGAGCGCAATAGTGACTCTTCTTAGCAGAAAACAACTCTTGCTCGTAGGACCAGAAACTGCATGGGATTCAACTCCGTTTAGGACTGGGAAACAAACGCTAGCTCGCCTTGCAAGAAACACACTCTGCTTTTGAGAAAACAGCACTCTTCTACTCTCCTGTGTTTCCTATAGGGCCAGAACAGTGAGCTTGCTCAGAACAAAAGAACTGTGCTTCCTACACACACGGGGCATATCTAGTTCAACTCTGCTTAGGAAACTGACCAGAACAGTAGCTTCTCTTCAGTCCAATACACTGTACTTGCTGGGAACAGACGCGAGTGCTATTTGCACTGTGTATGGCAATGGGAGCGCAATAGTGACTCTTCTTAGCAGAAAACAACTCTTGCTCGTAGGACCAGAAACTGCATGGGATTCAACTCCGTTTAGGACTGGGAAACAAACGCTAGCTCGCCTTGCAAGAAACACACTCTGCTTTTGAGAAAACAGCACTCTCTCCTGTGTTTCCTATAGGGCCAGAACAGTGAGCTTGCTCAGAACAAAAAAACTGTGCTTCCTACACACACGGGGCATATCTAGTTCAACTCTGCTTAGGAAACTGACCAGAACAGTAGCTTCTCTTCAGTCCAATACACTGTACTTGCTGGGAACAGACGCGAGTGCTCTTTGCACTGTGTATGGCAATGGGAGCGCAATAGTGACTCTTCTTAGCAGAAAACAACTCTTGCTCGTAGGACCACAAACTGCATGGGATTCAACTCCGTTTAGGACTGGGAAACAAACGCTAGCTGGCCTTGCAAGAAACACACTCTGCTTTTGAGAAAACAGCACTCTTCTACTCTCCTGTGTTTCCTATAGGGCCAGAACAGTGAGCTTGCTCAGAACAAAAGAACTGTGCTTCCTACACACACGGGGCATATCTAGTTCAACTCTGCTTAGGAAACTGACCAGAACAGTAGCTTCTCTTCAGTCCAATACACTGTACTTGCTGGGAACAGACGCGAGTGCTATTTGCACTGTGTATGGCAATGGGAGCGCAATAGTGACTCTTCTTAGCAGAAAACAACTCTTGCTCGTAGGACCACAAACTGCATGGGATTCAACTCCGTTTAGGACTGGGAAACAAACGCTAGCTCGCCTTGCAAGAAACACACTCTGCTTTTGAGAAAACAGCACTCTTCTACTCTCCTGTGTTTCCTATAGGGCCAGAACAGTGAGCTTGCTCAGAACAAAAGAACTGTGCTTCCTACACACACGGGGCATATCTAGTTCAACTCTGCTTAGGAAACTGACCAGAACAGTAGCTTCTCTTCAGTCCAATACACTGTACTTGCTGGGAACAGACGCGAGTGCTATTTGCACTGTGTATGGCAATGGGAGCGCAATAGTGACTCTTCTTAGCAGAAAACAACTCTTGCTCGTAGGACCACAAACTGCATGGGATTCAACTCCGTTTAGGACTGGGAAACAAACGCTAGCTCGCCTTGCAAGAAACACACTCTGCTTTTGAGAAAACAGCACTCTTCTACTCTCCTGTGTTTCCTATAGGGCCAGAACAGTGAGCTTGCTCAGAACAAAAGAACTGTGCTTCCTACACACACGGGGCATATCTAGTTCAACTCTGCTTAGGAAACTGACCAGAACAGTAGCTTCTCTTCAGTCCAATACACTGTACTTGCTGGGAACAGACGCAAGTGCTATTTGCACTGTGTATGGCAATGGGAGCGCAATAGTGACTCTTCTTAGCAGAAAACAACTCTTGCTCGTAGGACCAGAAACTGCATGGGATTCAACTCCGTTTAGGACTGGGAAACAAACGCTAGCTCGCCTTGCAAGAAACACACTCTGCTTTTGAGAAAACAGCACTCTTCTACTCTCCTGTGTTTCCTATAGGGCCAGAACAGTGAGCTTGCTCAGAACAAAAGAACTGTGCTTCCTACACACACGGGGCATATCTAGTTCAACTCTGCTTAGGAAACTGACCAGAACAGTAGCTTCTCTTCAGTCCAATACACTGTACTTGCTGGGAACAGACGCGAGTGCTATTTGCACTGTGTATGGCAATGGGAGCGCAATAGTGACTCTTCTTAGCAGAAAACAACTCTTGCTCGTAGGACCAGAAACTGCATGGGATTCTACTCCGTTTAGGACTGGGAAACAAACGCTAGCTCGCCTTGCAAGAAACACACTCTGCTTTTGAGAAAACAGCACTCTCTCCTGTGTTTCCTATAGGGCCAGAACAGTGAGCTTGCTCAGAACAAAAAAACTGTGCTTCCTACACACACGGGGCATATCTAGTTCAACTCTGCTTAGGAAACTGACCAGAACAGTAGCTTCTCTTCAGTCCAATACACTGTACTTGCTGGGAACAGACGCGAGTGCTATTTGCACTGTGTATGGCAATGGGAGCGCAATAGTGACTCTTCTTAGCAGAAAACAACTCTTGCTCGTAGGACCACAAACTGCATGGGATTCAACTCCGTTTAGGACTGGGAAACAAACGCTAGCTGGCCTTGCAAGAAACACACTCTGCTTTTGAGAAAACAGCACTCTTCTACTCTCCTGTGTTTCCTATAGGGCCAGAACAGTGAGCTTGCTCAGAACAAAAGAACTGTGCTTCCTACACACACGGGGCATATCTAGTTCAACTCTGCTTAGGAAACTGACCAGAACAGTAGCTTCTCTTCAGTCCAATACACTGTACTTGCTGGGAACAGACGCGAGTGCTATTTGCACTGTGTATGGCAATGGGAGCGCAATAGTGACTCTTCTTAGCAGAAAACAACTCTTGCTCGTAGGACCACAAACTGCATGGGATTCAACTCCGTTTAGGACTGGGAAACAAACGCTAGCTCCCCTTGCAAGAAACACACTCTGCTTTTGAGAAAACAGCACTCTTCTACTCTCCTGTGTTTCCTATAGGGCCAGAACAGTGAGCTTGCTCAGAACAAAAGAACTGTGCTTCCTACACACACGGGGCATATCTAGTTCAACTCTGCTTAGGAAACTGACCAGAACAGTAGCTTCTCTTCAGTCCAATACACTGTACTTGCTGGGAACAGACGCGAGTGCTATTTGCACTGTGTATGGCAATGGGAGCGCAATAGTGACTCTTCTTAGCAGAAAACAACTCTTGCTCGTAGGACCACAAACTGCATGGGATTCAACTCCGTTTAGGACTGGGAAACAAACGCTAGCTCGCCTTGCAAGAAACACACTCTGCTTTTGAGAAAACAGCACTCTTCTACTCTCCTGTGTTTCCTATAGGGCCAGAACAGTGAGCTTGCTCAGAACAAAAGAACTGTGCTTCCTACACACACGGGGCATATCTAGTTCAACTCTGCTTAGGAAACTGACCAGAACAGTAGCTTCTCTTCAGTCCAATACACTGTACTTGCTGGGAACAGACGCGAGTGCTATTTGCACTGTGTATGGCAATGGGAGCGCAATAGTGACTCTTCTTAGCAGAAAACAACTCTTGCTCGTAGGACCACAAACTGCATGGGATTCAACTCCGTTTAGGACTGGGAAACAAACGCTAGCTCGCCTTGCAAGAAACACACTCTGCTTTTGAGAAAACAGCACTCTTCTACTCTCCTGTGTTTCCTATAGGGCCAGAACAGTGAGCTTGCTCAGAACAAAAGAACTGTGCTTCCTACACACACGGGGCATATCTAGTTCAACTCTGCTTAGGAAACTGACCAGAACAGTAGCTTCTCTTCAGTCCAATACACTGTACTTGCTGGGAACAGACGTGAGTGCTATTTGCACTGTGTATGGCAATGGGAGCGCAATAGTGACTCTTCTTAGCAGAAAACAACTCTTGCTCGTAGGACCAGAAACTGCATGGGATTCAACTCCGTTTAGGACTGGGAAACAAACGCTAGCTCGCCTTGCAAGAAACACACTCTGCTTTTGAGAAAACAGCACTCTTCTACTCTCCTGTGTTTCCTATAGGGCCAGAACAGTGAGCTTGCTCAGAACAAAAGAACTGTGCTTCCTACACACACGGGGCATATCTAGTTCAACTCTGCTTAGGAAACTGACCAGAACAGTAGCTTCTCTTCAGTCCAATACACTGTACTTGCTGGGAACAGACGCGAGTGCTATTTGCACTGTGTATGGCAATGGGAGCGCAATAGTGACTCTTCTTAGCAGAAAACAACTCTTGCTCGTAGGACCAGAAACTGCATGGGATTCTACTCCGTTTAGGACTGGGAAACAAACGCTAGCTCGCCTTGCAAGAAACACACTCTGCTTTTGAGAAAACAGCACTCTTCTACTCTCCTGTGTTTCCTATAGGGCCAGAACAGTGAGCTTGCTCAGAACAAAAGAACTGTGCTTCCTACACACACGGGGCATATCTAGTTCAACTCTGCTTAGGAAACTGACAAGAACAGTAGCTTCTCTTCAGTCCAATACACTGTACTTGCTGGGAACAGACGCGAGTGCTATTTGCACTGTGTATGGCAATGGGAGCGCAATAGTGACTCTTCTTAGCAGAAAACAACTCTTGCTCGTAGGACCAGAAACTGCATGGGATTCAACTCCGTTTAGGACTGGGAAACAAACGCTAGCTCGCCTTGCAAGAAACACACTCTGCTTTTGAGAAAACAGCACTCTTCTACTCTCCTGTGTTTCCTATAGGGCCAGAACAGTGAGCTTGCTCAGAACAAAAGAACTGTGCTTCCTACACACACGGGGCATATCTAGTTCAACTCTGCTTAGGAAACTGACCAGAACAGTAGCTTCTCTTCAGTCCAATACACTGTACTTGCTGGGAACAGACGCGAGTGCTATTTGCACTGTGTATGGCAATGGGAGCGCAATAGTGACTCTTCTTAGCAGAAAACAACTCTTGCTCGTAGGACCAGAAACTGCATGGGATTCAACTCCGTTTAGGACTGGGAAACAAACGCTAGCTCGCCTTGCAAGAAACACACTCTGCTTTTGAGAAAACAGCACTCTTCTACTCTCCTGTGTTTCCTATAGGGCCAGAACAGTGAGCTTGCTCAGAACAAAAGAACTGTGCTTCCTACACACACGGGGCATATCTAGTTCAACTCTGCTTAGGAAACTGACCAGAACAGTAGCTTCTCTTCAGTCCAATACACTGTACTTGCTGGGAACAGACGCGAGTGCTATTTGCACTGTGTATGGCAATGGGAGCGCAATAGTGACTCTTCTTAGCAGAAAACAACTCTTGCTCGTAGGACTAGAAACTGCATGGGATTCAACTCCGTTTAGGACTGGGAAACAAACGCTAGCTCGCCTTGCAAGAAACACACTCTGCTTTTGAGAAAACAGCACTCTTCTACTCTCCTGTGTTTCCTATAGGGCCAGAACAGTGAGCTTGCTCAGAACAAAAGAACTGTGCTTCCTACACACACGGGGCATATCTAGTTCAACTCTGCTTAGGAAACTGACCAGAACAGTAGCTTCTCTTCAGTCCAATACACTGTACTTGCTGGGAACAGACGCGAGTGCTATTTGCACTGTGTATGGCAATGGGAGCGCAATAGTGACTCTTCTTAGCAGAAAACAACTCTTGCTCGTAGGATCAGAAACTGCATGGGATTCAACTCCGTTTAGGACTGGGAAACAAACGCTAGCTCGCCTTGCAAGAAACACACTCTGCTTTTGAGAAAACAGCACTCTTCTACTCTCCTGTGTTTCCTATAGGGCCAGAACAGTGAGCTTGCTCAGAACAAAAGAACTGTGCTTCCTACACACACGGGGCATATCTAGTTCAACTCTGCTTAGGAAACTGACCAGAACAGTAGCTTCTCTTCAGTCCAATACACTGTACTTGCTGGGAACAGACGCGAGTGCTATTTGCACTGTGTATGGCAATGGGAGCGCAATAGTGACTCTTCTTAGCAGAAAACAACTCTTGCTCGTAGGACCAGAAACTGCATGGGATTCAACTCCGTTTAGGACTGGGAAACAAACGCTAGCTCGCCTTGCAAGAAACACACTCTGCTTTTGAGAAAACAGCACTCTCTCCTGTGTTTCCTATAGGGCCAGAACAGTGAGCTTGCTCAGAACAAAAAAACTGTGCTTCCTACACACACGGGGCATATCTAGTTCAACTCTGCTTAGGAAACTGACCAGAACAGTAGCTTCTCTTCAGTCCAATACACTGTACTTGCTGGGAACAGACGCGAGTGCTATTTGCACTGTGTATGGCAATGGGAGCGCAATAGTGACTCTTCTTAGCAGAAAACAACTCTTGCTCGTAGGACCACAAACTGCATGGGATTCAACTCCGTTTAGGACTGGGAAACAAACGCTAGCTCGCCTTGCAAGAAACACACTCTGCTTTTGAGAAAACAGCACTCTCTCCTGTGTTTCCTATAGGGCCAGAACAGTGAGCTTGCTCAGAACAAAAAAACTGTGCTTCCTACACACACGGGGCATATCTAGTTCAACTCTGCTTAGGAAACTGACCAGAACAGTAGCTTCTCTTCAGTCCAATACACTGTACTTGCTGGGAACAGACGCGAGTGCTATTTGCACTGTGTATGGCAATGGGAGCGCAATAGTGACTCTTCTTAGCAGAAAACAACTCTTGCTCGTAGGACCACAAACTGCATGGGATTCAACTCCGTTTAGGACTGGGAAACAAACGCTAGCTGGCCTTGCAAGAAACACACTCTGCTTTTGAGAAAACAGCACTCTTCTACTCTCCTGTGTTTCCTATAGGGCCAGAACAGTGAGCTTGCTCAGAACAAAAGAACTGTGCTTCCTACACACACGGGGCATATCTAGTTCAACTCTGCTTAGGAAACTGACCAGAACAGTAGCTTCTCTTCAGTCCAATACACTGTACTTGCTGGGAACAGACGCGAGTGCTATTTGCACTGTGTATGGCAATGGGAGCGCAATAGTGACTCTTCTTAGCAGAAAACAACTCTTGCTCGTAGGACCACAAACTGCATGGGATTCAACTCCGTTTAGGACTGGGAAACAAACGCTAGCTCGCCTTGCAAGAAACACACTCTGCTTTTGAGAAAACAGCACTCTTCTACTCTCCTGTGTTTCCTATAGGGCCAGAACAGTGAGCTTGCTCAGAACAAAAGAACTGTGCTTCCTACACACACGGGGCATATCTAGTTCAACTCTGCTTAGGAAACTGACCAGAACAGTAGCTTCTCTTCAGTCCAATACACTGTACTTGCTGGGAACAGACGCGAGTGCTATTTGCACTGTGTATGGCAATGGGAGCGCAATAGTGACTCTTCTTAGCAGAAAACAACTCTTGCTCGTAGGACCAGAAACTGCATGGGATTCAACTCCGTTTAGGACTGGGAAACAAACGCTAGCTCGCCTTGCAAGAAACACACTCTGCTTTTGAGAAAACAGCACTCTTCTACTCTCCTGTGTTTCCTATAGGGCCAGAACAGTGAGCTTGCTCAGAACAAAAGAACTGTGCTTCCTACACACACGGGGCATATCTAGTTCAACTCTGCTTAGGAAACTGACCAGAACAGTAGCTTCTCTTCAGTCCAATACACTGTACTTGCTGGGAACAGACGCGAGTGCTATTTGCACTGTGTATGGCAATGGGAGCGCAATAGTGACTCTTCTTAGCAGAAAACAACTCTTGCTCGTAGGACCAGAAACTGCATGGGATTCAACTCCGTTTAGGACTGGGAAACAAACGCTAGCTCGCCTTGCAAGAAACACACTCTGCTTTTGAGAAAACAGCACTCTTCTACTCTCCTGTGTTTCCTATAGGGCCAGAACAGTGAGCTTGCTCAGAACAAAAGAACTGTGCTTCCTACACACACGGGGCATATCTAGTTCAACTCTGCTTAGGAAACTGACCAGAACAGTAGCTTCTCTTCAGTCCAATACACTGTACTTGCTGGGAACAGACGCGAGTGCTATTTGCACTGTGTATGGCAATGGGAGCGCAATAGTGACTCTTCTTAGCAGAAAACAACTCTTGCTCGTAGGACCAGAAACTGCATGGGATTCAACTCCGTTTAGGACTGGGAAACAAACGCTAGCTCGCCTTGCAAGAAACACACTCTGCTTTTGAGAAAACAGCACTCTTCTACTCTCCTGTGTTTCCTATAGGGCCAGAACAGTGAGCTTGCTCAGAACAAAAGAACTGTGCTTCCTACACACACGGGGCATATCTAGTTCAACTCTGCTTAGGAAACTGACCAGAACAGTAGCTTCTCTTCAGTCCAATACACTGTACTTGCTGGGAACAGACGCGAGTGCTATTTGCACTGTGTATGGCAATGGGAGCGCAATAGTGACTCTTCTTAGCAGAAAACAACTCTTGCTCGTAGGACCAGAAACTGCATGGGATTCTACTCCGTTTAGGACTGGGAAACAAACGCTAGCTCGCCTTGCAAGAAACACACTCTGCTTTTGAGAAAACAGCACTCTCTCCTGTGTTTCCTATAGGGCCAGAACAGTGAGCTTGCTCAGAACAAAAAAACTGTGCTTCCTACACACACGGGGCATATCTAGTTCAACTCTGCTTAGGAAACTGACCAGAACAGTAGCTTCTCTTCAGTCCAATACACTGTACTTGCTGGGAACAGACGCGAGTGCTATTTGCACTGTGTATGGCAATGGGAGCGCAATAGTGACTCTTCTTAGCAGAAAACAACTCTTGCTCGTAGGACCACAAACTGCATGGGATTCAACTCCGTTTAGGACTGGGAAACAAACGCTAGCTGGCCTTGCAAGAAACACACTCTGCTTTTGAGAAAACAGCACTCTTCTACTCTCCTGTGTTTCCTATAGGGCCAGAACAGTGAGCTTGCTCAGAACAAAAGAACTGTGCTTCCTACACACACGGGGCATATCTAGTTCAACTCTGCTTAGGAAACTGACCAGAACAGTAGCTTCTCTTCAGTCCAATACACTGTACTTGCTGGGAACAGACGCGAGTGCTATTTGCACTGTGTATGGCAATGGGAGCGCAATAGTGACTCTTCTTAGCAGAAAACAACTCTTGCTCGTAGGACCACAAACTGCATGGGATTCAACTCCGTTTAGGACTGGGAAACAAACGCTAGCTCCCCTTGCAAGAAACACACTCTGCTTTTGAGAAAACAGCACTCTTCTACTCTCCTGTGTTTCCTATAGGGCCAGAACAGTGAGCTTGCTCAGAACAAAAGAACTGTGCTTCCTACACACACGGGGCATATCTAGTTCAACTCTGCTTAGGAAACTGACCAGAACAGTAGCTTCTCTTCAGTCCAATACACTGTACTTGCTGGGAACAGACGCGAGTGCTATTTGCACTGTGTATGGCAATGGGAGCGCAATAGTGACTCTTCTTAGCAGAAAACAACTCTTGCTCGTAGGACCAGAAACTGCATGGGATTCAACTCCGTTTAGGACTGGGAAACAAACGCTAGCTCGCCTTGCAAGAAACACACTCTGCTTTTGAGAAAACAGCACTCTTCTACTCTCCTGTGTTTCCTATAGGGCCAGAACAGTGAGCTTGCTCAGAACAAAAGAACTGTGCTTCCTACACACACGGGGCATATCTAGTTCAACTCTGCTTAGGAAACTGACCAGAACAGTAGCTTCTCTTCAGTCCAATACACTGTACTTGCTGGGAACAGACGCGAGTGCTATTTGCACTGTGTATGGCAATGGGAGCGCAATAGTGACTCTTCTTAGCAGAAAACAACTCTTGCTCGTAGGACCACAAACTGCATGGGATTCAACTCCGTTTAGGACTGGGAAACAAACGCTAGCTCGCCTTGCAAGAAACACACTCTGCTTTTGAGAAAACAGCACTCTTCTACTCTCCTGTGTTTCCTATAGGGCCAGAACAGTGAGCTTGCTCAGAACAAAAGAACTGTGCTTCCTACACACACGGGGCATATCTAGTTCAACTCTGCTTAGGAAACTGACCAGAACAGTAGCTTCTCTTCAGTCCAATACACTGTACTTGCTGGGAACAGACGTGAGTGCTATTTGCACTGTGTATGGCAATGGGAGCGCAATAGTGACTCTTCTTAGCAGAAAACAACTCTTGCTCGTAGGACCAGAAACTGCATGGGATTCAACTCCGTTTAGGACTGGGAAACAAACGCTAGCTCGCCTTGCAAGAAACACACTCTGCTTTTGAGAAAACAGCACTCTTCTACTCTCCTGTGTTTCCTATAGGGCCAGAACAGTGAGCTTGCTCAGAACAAAAGAACTGTGCTTCCTACACACACGGGGCATATCTAGTTCAACTCTGCTTAGGAAACTGACCAGAACAGTAGCTTCTCTTCAGTCCAATACACTGTACTTGCTGGGAACAGACGCGAGTGCTATTTGCACTGTGTATGGCAATGGGAGCGCAATAGTGACTCTTCTTAGCAGAAAACAACTCTTGCTCGTAGGACCAGAAACTGCATGGGATTCTACTCCGTTTAGGACTGGGAAACAAACGCTAGCTCGCCTTGCAAGAAACACACTCTGCTTTTGAGAAAACAGCACTCTTCTACTCTCCTGTGTTTCCTATAGGGCCAGAACAGTGAGCTTGCTCAGAACAAAAGAACTGTGCTTCCTACACACACGGGGCATATCTAGTTCAACTCTGCTTAGGAAACTGACAAGAACAGTAGCTTCTCTTCAGTCCAATACACTGTACTTGCTGGGAACAGACGCGAGTGCTATTTGCACTGTGTATGGCAATGGGAGCGCAATAGTGACTCTTCTTAGCAGAAAACAACTCTTGCTCGTAGGACCAGAAACTGCATGGGATTCAACTCCGTTTAGGACTGGGAAACAAACGCTAGCTCGCCTTGCAAGAAACACACTCTGCTTTTGAGAAAACAGCACTCTTCTACTCTCCTGTGTTTCCTATAGGGCCAGAACAGTGAGCTTGCTCAGAACAAAAGAACTGTGCTTCCTACACACACGGGGCATATCTAGTTCAACTCTGCTTAGGAAACTGACCAGAACAGTAGCTTCTCTTCAGTCCAATACACTGTACTTGCTGGGAACAGACGCGAGTGCTATTTGCACTGTGTATGGCAATGGGAGCGCAATAGTGACTCTTCTTAGCAGAAAACAACTCTTGCTCGTAGGACCAGAAACTGCATGGGATTCAACTCCGTTTAGGACTGGGAAACAAACGCTAGCTCGCCTTGCAAGAAACACACTCTGCTTTTGAGAAAACAGCACTCTTCTACTCTCCTGTGTTTCCTATAGGGCCAGAACAGTGAGCTTGCTCAGAACAAAAGAACTGTGCTTCCTACACACACGGGGCATATCTAGTTCAACTCTGCTTAGGAAACTGACCAGAACAGTAGCTTCTCTTCAGTCCAATACACTGTACTTGCTGGGAACAGACGCGAGTGCTATTTGCACTGTGTATGGCAATGGGAGCGCAATAGTGACTCTTCTTAGCAGAAAACAACTCTTGCTCGTAGGACTAGAAACTGCATGGGATTCAACTCCGTTTAGGACTGGGAAACAAACGCTAGCTCGCCTTGCAAGAAACACACTCTGCTTTTGAGAAAACAGCACTCTTCTACTCTCCTGTGTTTCCTATAGGGCCAGAACAGTGAGCTTGCTCAGAACAAAAGAACTGTGCTTCCTACACACACGGGGCATATCTAGTTCAACTCTGCTTAGGAAACTGACCAGAACAGTAGCTTCTCTTCAGTCCAATACACTGTACTTGCTGGGAACAGACGCGAGTGCTATTTGCACTGTGTATGGCAATGGGAGCGCAATAGTGACTCTTCTTAGCAGAAAACAACTCTTGCTCGTAGGACCAGAAACTGCATGGGATTCAACTCCGTTTAGGACTGGGAAACAAACGCTAGCTCGCCTTGCAAGAAACACACTCTGCTTTTGAGAAAACAGCACTCTCTCCTGTGTTTCCTATAGGGCCAGAACAGTGAGCTTGCTCAGAACAAAAAAACTGTGCTTCCTACACACACGGGGCATATCTAGTTCAACTCTGCTTAGGAAACTGACCAGAACAGTAGCTTCTCTTCAGTCCAATACACTGTACTTGCTGGGAACAGACGCGAGTGCTATTTGCACTGTGTATGGCAATGGGAGCGCAATAGTGACTCTTCTTAGCAGAAAACAACTCTTGCTCGTAGGACCACAAACTGCATGGGATTCAACTCCGTTTAGGACTGGGAAACAAACGCTAGCTGGCCTTGCAAGAAACACACTCTGCTTTTGAGAAAACAGCACTCTTCTACTCTCCTGTGTTTCCTATAGGGCCAGAACAGTGAGCTTGCTCAGAACAAAAGAACTGTGCTTCCTACACACACGGGGCATATCTAGTTCAACTCTGCTTAGGAAACTGACCAGAACAGTAGCTTCTCTTCAGTCCAATACACTGTACTTGCTGGGAACAGACGCGAGTGCTATTTGCACTGTGTATGGCAATGGGAGCGCAATAGTGACTCTTCTTAGCAGAAAACAACTCTTGCTCGTAGGACCACAAACTGCATGGGATTCAACTCCGTTTAGGACTGGGAAACAAACGCTAGCTCGCCTTGCAAGAAACACACTCTGCTTTTGAGAAAACAGCACTCTTCTACTCTCCTGTGTTTCCTATAGGGCCAGAACAGTGAGCTTGCTCAGAACAAAAGAACTGTGCTTCCTACACACACGGGGCATATCTAGTTCAACTCTGCTTAGGAAACTGACCAGAACAGTAGCTTCTCTTCAGTCCAATACACTGTACTTGCTGGGAACAGACGCGAGTGCTATTTGCACTGTGTATGGCAATGGGAGCGCAATAGTGACTCTTCTTAGCAGAAAACAACTCTTGCTCGTAGGACCAGAAACTGCATGGGATTCAACTCCGTTTAGGACTGGGAAACAAACGCTAGCTCGCCTTGCAAGAAACACACTCTGCTTTTGAGAAAACAGCACTCTTCTACTCTCCTGTGTTTCCTATAGGGCCAGAACAGTGAGCTTGCTCAGAACAAAAGAACTGTGCTTCCTACACACACGGGGCATATCTAGTTCAACTCTGCTTAGGAAACTGACCAGAACAGTAGCTTCTCTTCAGTCCAATACACTGTACTTGCTGGGAACAGACGCGAGTGCTATTTGCACTGTGTATGGCAATGGGAGCGCAATAGTGACTCTTCTTAGCAGAAAACAACTCTTGCTCGTAGGACCACAAACTGCATGGGATTCAACTCCGTTTAGGACTGGGAAACAAACACTAGCTCGCCTTGCAAGAAACACACTCTGCTTTTGAGAAAACAGCACTCTTCTACTCTCCTGTGTTTCCTATAGGGCCAGAACAGTGAGCTTGCTCAGAACAAAAGAACTGTGCTTCCTACACACACGGGGCATATCTAGTTCAACTCTGCTTAGGAAACTGACCAGAACAGTAGCTTCTCTTCAGTCCAATACACTGTACTTGCTGGGAACAGACGCGAGTGCTATTTGCACTGTGTATGGCAATGGGAGCGCAATAGTGACTCTTCTTAGCAGAAAACAACTCTTGCTCGTAGGACCAGAAACTGCATGGGATTCAACTCCGTTTAGGACTGGGAAACAAACGCTAGCTCGCCTTGCAAGAAACACACTCTGCTTTTGAGAAAACAGCACTATTCTACTCTCCTGTGTTTCCTATAGGGCCAGAACAGTGAGCTTGCTCAGAACAAAAGAACTGTGCTTCCTACACACACGGGGCATATCTAGTTCAACTCTGCTTAGGAAACTGACCAGAACAGTAGCTTCTCTTCAGTCCAATACACTGTACTTGCTGGGAACAGACGCGAGTGCTATTTGCACTGTGTATGGCAATGGGAGCGCAATAGTGACTCTTCTTAGCAGAAAACAACTCTTGCTCGTAGGACCAGAAACTGCATGGGATTCTACTCCGTTTAGGACTGGGAAACAAACGCTAGCTCGCCTTGCAAGAAACACACTCTGCTTTTGAGAAAACAGCACTCTCTCCTGTGTTTCCAATAGGGCCAGAACAGTGAGCTTGCTCAGAACAAAAAAACTGTGCTTCCTACACACACGGGGCATATCTAGTTCAACTCTGCTTAGGAAACTGACCAGAACAGTAGCTTCTCTTCAGTCCAATACACTGTACTTGCTGGGAACAGACGCGAGTGCTATTTGCACTGTGTATGGCAATGGGAGCGCAATAGTGACTCTTCTTAGCAGAAAACAACTCTTGCTCGTAGGACCACAAACTGCATGGGATTCAACTCCGTTTAGGACTGGGAAACAAACGCTAGCTGGCCTTGCAAGAAACACACTCTGCTTTTGAGAAAACAGCACTCTTCTACTCTCCTGTGTTTCCTATAGGGCCAGAACAGTGAGCTTGCTCAGAACAAAAGAACTGTGCTTCCTACACACACGGGGCATATCTAGTTCAACTCTGCTTAGGAAACTGACCAGAACAGTAGCTTCTCTTCAGTCCAATACACTGTACTTGCTGGGAACAGACGCGAGTGCTATTTGCACTGTGTATGGCAATGGGAGCGCAATAGTGACTCTTCTTAGCAGAAAACAACTCTTGCTCGTAGGACCACAAACTGCATGGGATTCAACTCCGTTTAGGACTGGGAAACAAACGCTAGCTCCCCTTGCAAGAAACACACTCTGCTTTTGAGAAAACAGCACTCTTCTACTCTCCTGTGTTTCCTATAGGGCCAGAACAGTGAGCTTGCTCAGAACAAAAGAACTGTGCTTCCTACACACACGGGGCATATCTAGTTCAACTCTGCTTAGGAAACTGACAAGAACAGTAGCTTCTCTTCAGTCCAATACACTGTACTTGCTGGGAACAGACGCGAGTGCTATTTGCACTGTGTATGGCAATGGGAGCGCAATAGTGACTCTTCTTAGCAGAAAACAACTCTTGCTCGTAGGACCAGAAACTGCATGGGATTCAACTCCGTTTAGGACTGGGAAACAAACGCTAGCTCGCCTTGCAAGAAACACACTCTGCTTTTGAGAAAACAGCACTCTTCTACTCTCCTGTGTTTCCTATAGGGCCAGAACAGTGAGCTTGCTCAGAACAAAAGAACTGTGCTTCCTACACACACGGGGCATATCTAGTTCAACTCTGCTTAGGAAACTGACCAGAACAGTAGCTTCTCTTCAGTCCAATACACTGTACTTGCTGGGAACAGACGCGAGTGCTATTTGCACTGTGTATGGCAATGGGAGCGCAATAGTGACTCTTCTTAGCAGAAAACAACTCTTGCTCGTAGGACCAGAAACTGCATGGGATTCAACTCCGTTTAGGACTGGGAAACAAACGCTAGCTCGCCTTGCAAGAAACACACTCTGCTTTTGAGAAAACAGCACTCTTCTACTCTCCTGTGTTTCCTATAGGGCCAGAACAGTGAGCTTGCTCAGAACAAAAGAACTGTGCTTCCTACACACACGGGGCATATCTAGTTCAACTCTGCTTAGGAAACTGACCAGAACAGTAGCTTCTCTTCAGTCCAATACACTGTACTTGCTGGGAACAGACGCGAGTGCTATTTGCACTGTGTATGGCAATGGGAGCGCAATAGTGACTCTTCTTAGCAGAAAACAACTCTTGCTCGTAGGACTAGAAACTGCATGGGATTCAACTCCGTTTAGGACTGGGAAACAAACGCTAGCTTGCCTTGCAAGAAACACACTCTGCTTTTGAGAAAACAGCACTCTTCTACTCTCCTGTGTTTCCTATAGGGCCAGAACAGTGAGCTTGCTCAGAACAAAAGAACTGTGCTTCCTACACACACGGGGCATATCTAGTTCAACTCTGCTTAGGAAACTGACCAGAACAGTAGCTTCTCTTCAGTCCAATACACTGTACTTGCTGGGAACAGACGCGAGTGCTATTTGCACTGTGTATGGCAATGGGAGCGCAATAGTGACTCTTCTTAGCAGAAAACAACTCTTGCTCGTAGGACCAGAAACTGCATGGGATTCAACTCCGTTTAGGACTGGGAAACAAACGCTAGCTCGCCTTGCAAGAAACACACTCTGCTTTTGAGAAAACAGCACTCTTCTACTCTCCTGTGTTTCCTATAGGGCCAGAACAGTGAGCTTGCTCAGAACAAAAGAACTGTGCTTCCTACACACACGGGGCATATCTAGTTCAACTCTGCTTAGGAAACTGACAAGAACAGTAGCTTCTCTTCAGTCCAATACACTGTACTTGCTGGGAACAGACGCGAGTGCTATTTGCACTGTGTATGGCAATGGGAGCGCAATAGTGACTCTTCTTAGCAGAAAACAACTCTTGCTCGTAGGACCAGAAACTGCATGGGATTCAACTCCGTTTAGGACTGGGAAACAAACGCTAGCTCGCCTTGCAAGAAACACACTCTGCTTTTGAGAAAACAGCACTCTCTCCTGTGATTCCTATAGGGCCAGAACAGTGAGCTTGCTCAGAACAAAAAAACTGTGCTTCCTACACACACGGGGCATATCTAGTTCAACTCTGCTTAGGAAACTGACCAGAACAGTAGCTTCTCTTCAGTCCAATACACTGTACTTGCTGGGAACAGACGCGAGTGCTATTTGCACTGTGTATGGCAATGGGAGCGCAATAGTGACTCTTCTTAGCAGAAAACAACTCTTGCTCGTAGGACCACAAACTGCATGGGATTCAACTCCGTTTAGGACTGGGAAACAAACGCTAGCTGGCCTTGCAAGAAACACACTCTGCTTTTGAGAAAACAGCACTCTTCTACTCTCCTGTGTTTCCTATAGGGCCAGAACAGTGAGCTTGCTCAGAACAAAAGAACTGTGCTTCCTACACACACGGGGCATATCTAGTTCAACTCTGCTTAGGAAACTGACCAGAACAGTAGCTTCTCTTCAGTCCAATACACTGTACTTGCTGGGAACAGACGCGAGTGCTATTTGCACTGTGTATGGCAATGGGAGCGCAATAGTGACTCTTCTTAGCAGAAAACAACTCTTGCTCGTAGGACCACAAACTGCATGGGATTCAACTCCGTTTAGGACTGGGAAACAAACGCTAGCTCGCCTTGCAAGAAACACACTCTGCTTTTGAGAAAACAGCACTCTTCTACTCTCCTGTGTTTCCTATAGGGCCAGAACAGTGAGCTTGCTCAGAACAAAAGAACTGTGCTTCCTACACACACGGGGCATATCTAGTTCAACTCTGCTTAGGAAACTGACCAGAACAGTAGCTTCTCTTCAGTCCAATACACTGTACTTGCTGGGAACAGACGCGAGTGCTATTTGCACTGTGTATGGCAATGGGAGCGCAATAGTGACTCTTCTTAGCAGAAAACAACTCTTGCTCGTAGGACCAGAAACTGCATGGGATTCAACTCCGTTTAGGACTGGGAAACAAACGCTAGCTCGCCTTGCAAGAAACACACTCTGCTTTTGAGAAAACAGCACTCTTCTACTCTCCTGTGTTTCCTATAGGGCCAGAACAGTGAGCTTGCTCAGAACAAAAGAACTGTGCTTCCTACACACACGGGGCATATCTAGTTCAACTCTGCTTAGGAAACTGACCAGAACAGTAGCTTCTCTTCAGTCCAATACACTGTACTTGCTGGGAACAGACGCGAGTGCTATTTGCACTGTGTATGGCAATGGGAGCGCAATAGTGACTCTTCTTAGCAGAAAACAACTCTTGCTCGTAGGACCACAAACTGCATGGGATTCAACTCCGTTTAGGACTGGGAAACAAACGCTAGCTCGCCTTGCAAGAAACACACTCTGCTTTTGAGAAAACAGCACTCTTCTACTCTCCTGTGTTTCCTATAGGGCCAGAACAGTGAGCTTGCTCAGAACAAAAGAACTGTGCTTCCTACACACACGGGGCATATCTAGTTCAACTCTGCTTAGGAAACTGACCAGAACAGTAGCTTCTCTTCAGTCCAATACACTGTACTTGCTGGGAACAGACGCGAGTGCTATTTGCACTGTGTATGGCAATGGGAGCGCAATAGTGACTCTTCTTAGCAGAAAACAACTCTTGCTCGTAGGACCAGAAACTGCATGGGATTCAACTCCGTTTAGGACTGGGAAACAAACGCTAGCTCGCCTTGCAAGAAACACACTCTGCTTTTGAGAAAACAGCACTATTCTACTCTCCTGTGTTTCCTATAGGGCCAGAACAGTGAGCTTGCTCAGAACAAAAGAACTGTGCTTCCTACACACACGGGGCATATCTAGTTCAACTCTGCTTAGGAAACTGACCAGAACAGTAGCTTCTCTTCAGTCCAATACACTGTACTTGCTGGGAACAGACGCGAGTGCTATTTGCACTGTGTATG
>NW_026737564.1:0-37040 GCF_949786415.1 Peromyscus eremicus | reverse complement strand
AACTAGATATGGCCCGTGTGTGTAGGAAACACAGTTCTTTTGTTCTGAGCAAGCTCACTGTTTGGACCCCTTAGAAAACACAGTAGAGTAGAAGAGTGCTCTTTTCTCAAAAGCAGAGTGTGTTTCTTGTAAGGCGAGCTAGCGTTTGTTTCCCAGTCCAAAATCGAGTTGAATCACATGCAGTTTCTGGTCCTAAGAGCAAGGGATGTTTTCTGGTAAGGAAAGTCACTATTGTGCTCCCTTTGCCATAAACAGTGCAAATAGCACTCGCGTCTGTTCCCAGCAAGTACAGTGTATTGGAATGAAGAGGAGCTACTGTTCTTGTCAGTTTCCTAAGCAGAGTTGAACTAGATATGGCCCGTGTGTGTAGGAAGCACAGTTCTTTTGTTCTGGGCAAGCTCACTGTTCTGGCCCTATAGGAAACACAGAAGAGTAGAAGAGTGCTCTTTTTTCAGAAGCAGAGTGTGTTTCTTGTAAGGTGAGCTAGCGTTTGTTTCCCAGTCCAAAATCGAGTTGAATCACATGCAGTTTCTGGTCCTAAGAGCAAGGGATGTTTTCTGGTAAGGAAAGTCACTATTGTGCTCCCTTTGCCATAAACAGTGCAAATAGCACTCGCGTCTGTTCCCAGCAAGTACTGTGTATTGGACTGAAGAGGAGCTACTGTTCTTGTCAGTTTCCTAAGCAGAGTTGAACGAGATATGGCCCGTGTGTGTAGGAAGCACAGTTCTTTTGTTCTGAGCAAGCTCACTGTTCTGGCCCTATAGAAAACACAGAAGAGTAGAAGAGTGCTCTTTTTTCAGAAGCAGAGTGTGTTTCTTGTAAGGTGAGCTAGCGTTTGTTTCCCAGTCCTAAATGGAGTTGAATAACATGCAGTTTCTGGTCCTACGAGCAAGAGTTGTTTTATGGTAAGAAGAGTCACTATTGTGCTCCCATTGCCATACACAGGGCAAATAGCACTCGCGTCTGTTCCCAGCAAGTACTGTGTATTGGACTGAAGAGGAGCTACTGTTCTTGTCAGTTTCCTAAGCAGAGTTGAACGAGATATGGCCCGTGTGTGTAGGAAGCACAGTTCTTTTGTTCTGAGCAAGCTCACTGATCTGGTTCTTTAGGAAACAAAAAGAGTAGAAGAGTGTTCTTTTCTCAAAAGCTGAGTGTGTTTCTTGTAAGGTGAGCTAGCGTTTGTTTCCCAGTTCTAAATGAAGTTGAATTACATGCAGTTTCTTGTCCTATGAGCAAGAGTTGTTTTCTGGTAAGAAGAGTCACTATGGCGCTCCTATTGCCATACACAGTGCAAACAACACTCGCTACTGTTCTTTGCAAGTACAGTGTATTTGACAGAAGAGGAGCTACTGTTCTTGTCAGTTTCCTAAGCAGAGTTGAACTAGATATGGCCCGTGTGTGTAGGAAGCACAGTTCTTTTGTTCTGAGCAAGCTCACTGTTCGGACCCCATAGGAAACACAGTAGAGTAGAAGAGTGCTCTTTTCTCAAAAGCAGAGTATGTTTCTTGTAAGGCGAGCTAGCGTTTGTTTCCCAGTCCAAAATGGAGTTGAATCACATGCAGTTTCTGGCCCTACGAGCAAGGGATGTTTTCTGGTAAGGAAAGTCACTATTGTGCTCCCTTTGCCATAAACAGTGCAAATAGCACTCGCGTCTGTTCCCAGCAAGTACTGTGTATTGGACTGAAGAGGAGCTACTGTTCTTGTCAGTTTCCTAAGCAGAGTTGAACGAGATATGGCCCGTGTGTGTAGGAAGCACAGTTCTTTTGTTCTGAGCAAGCTCACTGTTCGGACCCCATAGGAAACACCGTAGAGTAGAAGAGTGCTCTTTTCTCAAAAGCAGAGTGTATTTCTTGTAAGGCCAGCTAGCGTTTCTTTCCCAGTCCTAAATGGAGTTGAATCACATGCAGTTTCTGATCCTAGGAGCAAGAGTTTTTTTCTGGTAAGAAGAGTCACTATTGCGCTCCCATTGTCATACCCAGGGCAAATAGCACTGGCGACTGTTCCCAGCAAGTACAGTGTATTGGACTGAAGAGGAGCTTCTGTTCTTGTCAGTTTCCTTAGCAGAGTTGAACTAGACATGGCCCGTGTGTGTAGGAAGCACAGTTCTTTTGTTCTGAGCAAGCTCACTGTTCTGGCCCTATAGGAAACACAGAAGAGTAGAAGAGTGCTCTTTTCTCAAAAGCAGAGTGTGTTTCTTGTAAGGCTAGCTAGTGTTTGTTTCCAAGTCAGAAACGGATTTGACTCTCATGAGTTTCTGGTCCTATGAGAAAGAGTTGTTTTCTGGTAAGAGGAGTCACTATTTCACTCCCATTGCCATACACAGTGCAAATAGGACTCGCGTCTGCGACCTGCAAGTACAGTGTATTGGACTGAAGAGGAGCTACTGTTCTTGTCAGTTTTTTAAGCAGAGTTGAACTACATATGGCACGTTTGTGTAGGAAGCACAGTTCTTTTGTTCTGAGCAAGCTCACTGTTCTGGCCCTATAGGAAACAGTGTAGAGTAGAAGAGTGCTCTTTTCTCAAAAGCAGAGTGTGTTTGTTTTAAAGGGAACTAGCATTTGTTTCCCAGTCCTAAATGGATTTGAATCACATGCAGTTCCTGGTCCTACGAGCAAGAGTTGTTTTCTGGTAAGGAAAGTCACTATTGTGCTCCTTTTGCCATGCACAGAGCAAATAGCACTCGCGTCTGTTCCCAGCAAGTACAGTGTATTGGAATGAAGAGGAGCTACTGTTCTTGTCAGTTTCCTAAGCAGAGTTGAACTAGATATGGCCCGTGTGTGTAGGAAGCACAGTTCTTTTGTTCTGGGCAAGCTCACTGTTCTGGCCCTATAGGAAACACAGAAGAGTAGAAGAGTGCTCTTTTTTCAGAAGCAGAGTGTGTTTCTTGTAAGGTGAGCTAGCGTTTGTTTCCCAGTCCAAAATCGAGTTGAATCACATGCAGTTTCTGGTCCTAAGAGCAAGGGATGTTTTCTGGTAAGGAAAGTCACTATTGTGCTCCCTTTGCCATAAACAGTGCAAATAGCACTCGCGTCTGTTCCCAGCAAGTACAGTGTATTGGACTGAAGAGGAGCTACTGTTCTTGTCAGTTTCCTAAGCAGAGTTGAACTAGATATGGCCCGTGTGTGTAGGAAGCACAGTTCTTTTGTTCTGGGCAAGCTCACTGTTCTGGCCCTATAGGAAACACAGAAGAGTAGAAGAGTGCTCTTTTTTCAGAAGCAGAGTGTGTTTCTTGTAAGGCAAGCTAGCGTTTGTTTCCCAGTCCGAAATGGAGTTGAATAACATGCAGTTTCTGGTCCTACGAGCAAGAGTTGTTTTCTGGTAAGAAGAGTCACTATTGTGCTCCCATTGTCATACACAGGGCAAATAGCACTGGCGTCTGTTCCCAGCATATACAGTGTATTGGACTGAAGATGATCTACTGTTCTTGTCAGTTTTCTAAGCAGAGTTGAACTAGATATGGCCCGTGTGTGTAGGAAGCACAGTTCTTTTGTTCTGAGCAAGCTCACTGTTCGGACCCCATTGGAAACACAGTAGAATAGAAGAGTGCTCTTTTCTCAAAACCAGAGTGTGTTTCTTGTAAGGCGAGCTAGCGTTTGTTTCCCAGTCAAAAATCGAGTTAAATCACATGCAGTTTCTGGTCCTACGAAGTAAGGGATGTTTTCTGGTAAGGAAAGTTTCTATTGTGCTCCCTTTGCCATAAACAGTGCAAATAGCACTCGCGTCTGTTCCCAGCATGTACAGTGTATTGGACTGAAGAGGAGCTACTGTTCTTGTCAGTTTCCTTAGCAGAGTTGAACTAGACATGGCCCGTGTGTGTAGGAAGCACAGTTCTTTTGTTCTGAGCAAGCTCACTGTTCTGGCCCTATAGGAAACACAGAAGAGTAGAAGAGTGCTCTTTTCTCAGAAGCAGAGTGTGTTTCTTGTAAGGCGACCTAGCGTTTGTTTCCCAGTCCTAAATGGAGTTGAATCACATGCAGTTTCTGGTCCTACGAGCAAGAGTTGTTTTCTAGTAAGAAGAGTCACTATTGTGCTACCATTGCCATACACAGTGCAAATAGCACTCGCGTCTGTTCCCAGCAAGTACAGTGTATTGGACAGAAGAGGAGCTACTGTTCTTGTCAGTTTCCTAAGCAGAGTTGAACTAGCTATGGCCGGTGTGTGTAGGAAGCACAGTTCTTTTGTTCTGAGCAAGCTCAATTTTTGGACCAAATAGTAAACACAGTAGAGTAGAAGAGTGCTCTTTTCTCAAAAGCAGAGTGTGTTTCTTGTAAGGCTAGCTAGTGTTTTTTTCCCAGTTCTAAATGGAGTTGAATCACATGCAGTTTTTGGTCCTATGAGCAAGGGATGTTTTCTGGTAAGGAAAATCACTATTGTGCTCCCTTTGCCATAAACAGTGCAAATAGCACTCGCGTCTGTTCCCCGCAAGTACTGTGTATTGGACTGAAGAGGAACTACTGTTCTTGTCAGTTTCCTAAGCAGAGTTAAACGATATATGGCCCCTGAGTGTACGAAGCACAGTTCTTTTGTTCTGAGCAAGCTCACTGATCTGGTTCTTTAGGAAACACAGAAGAGGAGAAGAGTGTTCTTTTCTCAAAAGCTGAGTGTGTTTCTTGTAAGGTGAGCTAGCGTTTGTTTCCCAGTTCTAAATGAAGTTGAATTACATGCAGTTTCTTGTCCTATGAGCAAGAGTTGTTTTCTGGTAAGAAGAGTCACTATGGCGCTCCTATTGCCATACACAGTGCAAACAACACTCGCTACTGTTCTTTGCAAGTACAGTGTATTTGACAGAAGAGGAGCTACTGTTCTTGTCAGTTTCCTAAGCAGAGTTGAACTAGATATGGCCCGTGTGTGTAGGAAGCACAGTTCTTTTGTTCTGAGCAAGCTCACTGTTCGGACCCCATAGGAAACACAGTAGAGTAGAAGAGTGCTCTTTTCTCAAAAGCAGTGTATGTTTCTTGTAAGGCGAGCTAGCGTTTGTTTCCCAGGCCTAAATGGAGTTGAATCACATGCAGTTTCTCATCCTAGGAGCAAGAGTTGTTTTCTGGTAAGAAGAGTCACTATTGCGCTCCCATTGTCATACACAGGGCAAATAGCACTGGCGTCTGTTGCCAGCATGTACAGTGTATTGGACTGAAGAGGATCTACTGTTCTTGTCAGTTTCCTAAGCAGAGTTGAACTAGATATAGCCCATGTGTGTAGGAAGCACAGTTCTTTTGTTCTGAGCAAGCTCACTCTTTTGGCCCTATAGGAAACACAGTAGAGTAGAAGAGTGCTCTTTTCTCAAAAGCAGACTGTGTTTCTTGTAAGGCGAGCTAGCTCTTGTTTCCCAGTCCTAAATGGAGTTGAATCACATGCAGTTTCTGGTCCTATGAGCAAGAGTTGTTTTCTGGTAAGAAGAGTCACTATTGTGCTCCCTTTGCCATACACAGGGCAAATAGCACTCGCGTCTGTTCCCAGCAAGTACAGTGTATTAGACTGAAGAGGATCAACTGTTCTTGTCAGTTTCCTAAGCAGAGTTTGACTAGACATGGGCCGTTTGTGTAGGAAGCCTAGTTCTTTTGTTCTGAGCAAGCTCACTGTTCGGACCCCATACGAAAGACAGTAGAATAGAAGAGTGCTCTTTTCTCAAAAGCAGAGTGTGTTTCTTGTAAGGCGAGCTAGCGTTTGTTTCCCAGTCCTAAATGGAGTTGAATCACATGCAGTTTCTGGTCCTACGAGCAAGAGTTGTTTTCTGGTAAGAAGAGTCACTATTGTGCTCCCATTGTCATACACAGGGCAAATAGCACTCGCGTCTGTTCCCAGCAAGTACTGTGTATTGGACTGAAGAGGAGCTACTGTTCTTGTCAGTTTCCTAAGCAGAGTTGAACGAGATATGGCCTGTGTGTGTAGGAAGCACAGTTCTTTTGTTCTGAGCAAGCTCACTGTTCGGACCCCATAGGAAACACAGAAGAGTAGAAGAGTGCTCTTTTCTCAAAAGCAGAGTGTATTTCTTGTAAGGCCAGCTAGCGTTTGTTTCCCAGTCCTAAATGGAGTTGAATCACATGCAGTTTCTGATCCTAGGAGCAAGAGTTTTTTTCTGGTAAGAAGAGTCACTATTGCGCTCCCATTGTCATACCCAAGGCAAATAGCACTGGCGACTGTTCCCAGCAAGTACAGTGTATTGGACTGAAGAGGAGCTTCTGTTCTTGTCAGTTTCCTTAGCAGAGTTGAACTAGACATGGCCCGTGTGTAGGAAGCACAGTTCTTTTGTTCTGAGCAAGCTCACTGTTCTGGCCTTATAGGAAACACAGAAGAGTAGAAGAGTGCTCTTTTCTCAAAAGCAGAGTGTGTTTCTTGTAAGGCTAGCTAGTGTTTGTTTCCAAGTCAGAAACGGATTTGACTCTCATGAGTTTCTGGTCCTATGAGAAAGAGTTGTTTTCTGGTAAGAGGAGTCACTATTTCACTCCCATTGCCATACACAGTGCAAATAGGACTCGCGTCTGCGACCTGCAAGTACAGTGTATTGGACTGAAGAGGAGCTACTGTTCTTGTCAGTTTTTTAAGCAGAGTTGAACTACATATGGCCCGTCTGTGTAGGAAGCACAGTTCTTTTGTTCTGAGCAAGCTCACTGTTCTGGCCCTATAGGAAACAGTGTAGAGTAGAAGAGTGCTCTTTTCTCTAAAGCAGAGTGTGTTTGTTTTAAAGCCAACTAGCATTTGTTTCCAAGTCCTAAATGGATTTGAATCACATGCAGTTCCTGGTCCTACGAGCAAGAGTTGTTTTCTGGTAAGGAAAGTCACTATTGTGCTCCTTTTGCCATGCACAGAGCAAATAGCACTCGTGTCTGTTCCCAGCAAGTACAGTGTATTGGACTGAAGAGGGTCTACTGTTCTTGTCAGTTTCCTCAGCAGAGTTGAACTAGATATGGCCCGTGTGTGTAGGAAACACAGTTCTTTTGTTCTGAGCAAGCTCACTGTTTGGACCCCATAGGAAACACAGTAGAGTAGAAGAGTGCTCTTTTCTCAAAAGCAGAGTGTGTTTCTTGTAAGGCGAGCTAGCGTTTGTTTCCCAGTCCAAAATCGAGTTGAATCACATGCAGTTTCTGGTCCTAAGAGCAAGGGATGTTTTCTGGTAAGGAAAGTCACTATTGTGCTCCCTTTGCCATAAACAGTGCAAATAGCACTCGCGTCTGTTCCCAGCAAGTACAGTGTATTGGACTGAAGAGGAGCTACTGTTCTTGTCAGTTTCCTAAGCAGAGTTGAACTAGATATGGCCCGTGTGTGTAGGAAGCACAGTTCTTTTGTTCTGGGCAAGCTCACTGTTCTGGCCCTATAGGAAACACAGAAGAGTAGAAGAGTGCTCTTTTTTCAGAAGCAGAGTGTGTTTCTTGTAAGGCGAGCTAGCGTTTGTTTCCCAGTCCGAAATGGAGTTGAATAACATGCAGTTTCTGGTCCTACGAGCAAGAGTTGTTTTCTGGTAAGAAGAATCACTATTGTGCTCCCATTGTCATACACAGGGCAAATAGCACTGGCGTCTGTTCCCAGCATATACAGTGTATTGGACTGAAGATGATCTACTGTTCTTGTCAGTTTTCTAAGCAGAGTTGAACTAGATATGGCCCGTGTGTGTAGGAAGCACAGTTCTTTTGTTCTGAGCAAGCTCACTGTTCGGACCCCATTGGAAACACAGTAGAATAGAAGAGTGCTCTTTTCTCAAAACCAGAGTGTGTTTCTTGTAAGGCGAGCTAGCGTTTGCTTCCCAGTCAAAAATCGAGTTAAATCACATGCAGTTTCTGGTCCTACGAAGTAAGGGATGTTTTCTGGTAAGGAAAGTTTCTATTGTGCTCCCTTTGCCATAAACAGTGCAAATAGCACTCGCGTCTGTTCCCAGCATGTACAGTGTATTGGACTGAAGAGGAGCTACTGTTCTTGTCAGTTTCCTTAGCAGAGTTGAACTAGACATGGCCCGTGTGTGTAGGAAGCACAGTTCTTTTGTTCTGAGCAAGCTCACTGTTCTGGCCCTATAGGAAACACAGAAGAGTAGAAGAGTGCTCTTTTCTCAGAAGCAGAGTGTGTTTCTTGTAAGGCGACCTAGCGTTTGTTTCCCAGTCCTAAATGGAGTTGAATCACATGCAGTTTCTGGTCCTACGAGCAAGAGTTGTTTTCTAGTAAGAAGAGTCACTATTGTGCTACCATTGCCATACACAGTGCAAATAGCACTCGCGTCTGTTCCCAGCAAGTACAGTGTATTGGACAGAAGAGGAGCTACTGTTCTTGTCAGTTTCCTAAGCAGAGTTGAACTAGCTATGGCCGGTGTGTGTAGGAAGCACAGTTCTTTTGTTCTGAGCAAGCTCAATTTTTGGACCAAATAGTAAACACAGTAGAGTAGAAGAGTGCTCTTTTCTCAAAAGCAGAGTGTGTTTCTTGTAAGGCTAGCTAGTGTTTTTTTCCCAGTTCTAAATGGAGTTGAATCACATGCAGTTTTTGGTCCTATGAGCAAGGGATGTTTTCTGGTAAGGAAAATCACTATTGTTCTCCCTTTGCCATAAACAGTGCAAATAGCACTCGCGTCTGTTCCCCGCAAGTACTGTGTATTGGACTGAAGAGGAACTACTGTTCTTGTCAGTTTCCTAAGCAGAGTTAAACGATATATGGCCCCTGAGTGTACGAAGCACAGTTCTTTTGTTCTGAGCAAGCTCACTGATCTGGTTCTTTAGGAAACACAGAAGAGTAGAAGAGTGTTCTTTTCTCAAAAGCAGAGTGTGTTTCTTGTAAGGTGAGCTAGCGTTTGTTTCCCAGTTCTAAATGAAGTTGAATTACATGCAGTTTCTTGTCCTATGAGCAAGAGTTGTTTTCTGTTAAGAAGAGTCACTATGGCGCTCCTATTGCCATACACAGTGCAAACAACACTCGCTACTGTTCTTTGCAAGTACAGTGTATTTGACAGAAGAGGAGCTACTGTTCTTGTCAGTTTCCTAAGCAGAGTTGAACTAGATATGGCCCGTGTGTGTAGGAAGCACAGTTCTTTTGTTCTGAGCAAGCTCACTGTTCGGACCCCATAGGAAACACAGTAGAGTAGAAGAGTGCTCTTTTCTCAAAAGCAGTGTATGTTTCTTGTAAGGCGAGCTAGCGTTTGTTTCCCAGGCCTAAATGGAGTTGAATCACATGCAGTTTCTGATCCTAGGAGCAAGAGTTGTTTTCTGGTAAGAAGAGTCACTATTGCGCTCCCATTGTCATACACAGGGCAAATAGCACTGGCGTCTGTTGCCAGCATGTACAGTGTATTGGACTGAAGAGGATCTACTGTTCTTGTCAGTTTCCTAAGCAGAGTTGAACTAGATATAGCCCATGTGTGTAGGAAGCACAGTTCTTTTGTTCTGAGCAAGCTCACTCTTTTGGCCCTATAGGAAACACAGTAGAGTAGAAGAGTGCTCTTTTCTCAAAAGCAGACTGTGTTTCTTGTAAGGCGAGCTAGCTCTTGTTTCCCAGTCCTAAATGGAGTTGAATCACATGCAGTTTCTGGTCCTATGAGCAAGAGTTGTTTTCTGGTAAGAAGAGTCACTATTGTGCTCCCTTTGCCATACACAGGGCAAATAGCACTCGCGTCTGTTCCCAGCAAGTACAGTGTATTGGACTGAAGAGGATCAACTGTTCTTGTCAGTTTCCTAAGCAGAGTTTGACTAGATATGGGCCGTTTGTGTAGGAAGCCTAGTTCTTTTGTTCTGAGCAAGCTCACTGTTCGGACCCCATACGAAAGACAGTAGAATAGAAGAGTGCTCTTTTCTCAAAAGCAGAGTGTGTTTCTTGTAAAGTGAGCTATTATTTGTTTCCCATTCCTAAATGGAGTTGAATCACATGCAGTTTCTGGTCCTACGAGCAAGAGTTGTTTTCTGGTAAGAAGAGTCACTATTGTGCTCCCATTGTCATACACAGGGCAAATAGCACTGGCGTCTGTTCCCAGCATGTACAGTGTATTGGACTGAAAATGATCTACTGTTCTTGTCAGTTTCCTAAGCAGAGTTGAACTAGACATGGCCCGTGTGTGTAGGAAGCACAGTTCTTTTGTTCTGAGCAAGCTCACTGTTCGGACTCCATAGGAAACACAGTAGAATAGAAGAGTGCTCTTTTATCAAAAGCAGAGTGTGTTTCTTGTAAGGCGAGCTAGCGTTTGTTTCCCAGTCCAAAATGGAGTTGAATCACATGCAGTTTCTGGCCCTACGAGCAAGGGATGTTTTCTGGTAAGGAAAGTCACTATTGTGCTCCCTTTGCCATAAACAGTGCAAATAGCACTCGCGTCTGTTCCCAGCAAGTACTGTGTATTGGACTGAAGAGGAGCTACTGTTCTTGTCAGTTTCCTAAGCAGAGTTGAACGAGATATGGCCCGTGTGTGTAGGAAGCACAGTTCTTTTGTTCTGAGCAAGCTCACTGTTCGGACCCCATAGGAAACACCGTAGAGTAGAAGAGTGCTCTTTTCTCAAAAGCAGAGTGTATTTCTTGTAAGGCCAGCTAGCGTTTGTTTCCCAGTCCTAAATGGAGTTGAATCACATGCAGTTTCTGATCCTAGGAGCAAGAGTTTTTTTCTGGTAAGAAGAGTCACTATTGCGCTCCCATTGTCATACCCAGGGCAAATAGCACTGGCGACTGTTCCCAGCAAGTACAGTGTATTGGACTGAAGAGGAGCTTCTGTTCTTGTCAGTTTCCTTAGCAGAGTTGAACTAGACATGGCCCGTGTGTAGGAAGCACAGTTCTTTTGTTCTGAGCAAGCTCACTGTTCTGGCCTTATAGGAAACACAGAAGAGTAGAAGAGTGCTCTTTTCTCAAAAGCAGAGTGTGTTTCTTGTAAGGCTAGCTAGTGTTTGTTTCCAAGTCAGAAACGGATTTGACTCTCATGAGTTTCTGGTCCTATGAGAAAGAGTTGTTTTCTGGTAAGAGGAGTCACTATTTCACTCCCATTGCCATACACAGTGCAAATAGGACTCCCGTCTGCGACCTGCAAGTACAGTGTATTGGACTGAAGAGGAGCTACTGTTCTTGTCAGTTTTTTAAGCAGAGTTGAACTACATATGGCCCGTCTGTGTAGGAAGCACAGTTCTTTTGTTCTGAGCAAGCTCACTGTTCTGGCCCTATAGGAAACAGTGTAGAGTAGAAGAGTGCTCTTTTCTCTAAAGCAGAGTGTGTTTGTTTTAAAGCCAACTAGCATTTGTTTCCAAGTCCTAAATGGATTTGAATCACATGCAGTTCCTGGTCCTACGAGCAAGAGTTGTTTTCTGGTAAGGAAAGTCACTATTGTGCTCCTTTTGCCATGCACAGAGCAAATAGCACTCGTGTCTGTTCCCAGCAAGTACAGTGTATTGGACTGAAGAGGGTCTACTGTTCTTGTCAGTTTCCTCAGCAGAGTTGAACTAGATATGGCCCGTGTGTGTAGGAAACACAGTTCTTTTGTTCTGAGCAAGCTCACTGTTTGGACCCCATAGGAAACACAGTAGAGTAGAAGAGTGCTCTTTTCTCAAAAGCAGAGTGTGTTTCTTGTAAGGCGAGCTAGCGTTTGTTTCCCAGTCCAAAATCGAGTTGAATCACATGCAGTTTCTGGTCCTAAGAGCAAGGGATGTTTTCTGGTAAGGAAAGTCACTATTGTGCTCCCTTTGCCATAAACAGTGCAAATAGCACTCGCGTCTGTTCCCAGCAAGTACAGTGTATTGGACTGAAGAGGAGCTACTGTTCTTGTCAGTTTCCTAAGCAGAGTTGAACTAGATATGGCCCGTGTGTGCAGGAAGCACAGTTCTTTTGTTCTGGGCAAGCTCACTGTTCTGGCCCTATAGGAAACACAGAAGAGTAGAAGAGTGCTCTTTTTTCAGAAGCAGAGTGTGTTTCTTGTAAGGCGAGCTAGCGTTTGTTTCCCAGTCCGAAATGGAGTTGAATAACATGCAGTTTCTGGTCCTACGAGCAAGAGTTGTTTTCTGGTAAGAAGAATCACTATTGTGCTCCCATTGTCATACACAGGGCAAATAGCACTGGCGTCTGTTCCCAGCATATACAGTGTATTGGACTGAAGATGATCTACTGTTCTTGTCAGTTTTCTAAGCAGAGTTGAACTAGATATGGCCCGTGTGTGTAGGAAGCACAGTTCTTTTGTTCTGAGCAAGCTCACTGTTCGGACCCCATTGGAAACACAGTAGAATAGAAGAGTGCTCTTTTCTCAAAACCAGAGTGTGTTTCTTGTAAGGCGAGCTAGCGTTTGTTTCCCAGTCAAAAATCGAGTTAAATCACATGCAGTTTCTGGTCCTACGAAGTAAGGGATGTTTTCTGGTAAGGAAAGTTTCTATTGTGCTCCCTTTGCCATAAACAGTGCAAATAGCACTCGCGTCTGTTCCCAGCATGTACAGTGTATTGGACTGAAGAGGAGCTACTGTTCTTGTCAGTTTCCTTAGCAGAGTTGAACTAGACATGGCCCGTGTGTGTAGGAAGCACAGTTCTTTTGTTCTGAGCAAGCTCACTGTTCTGGCCCTATAGGAAACACAGAAGAGTAGAAGAGTGCTCTTTTCTCAGAAGCAGAGTGTGTTTCTTGTAAGGCGACCTAGCGTTTGTTTCCCAGTCCTAAATGGAGTTGAATCACATGCAGTTTCTGGTCCTACGAGCAAGAGTTGTTTTCTAGTAAGAAGAGTCACTATTGTGCTACCATTGCCATACACAGTGCAAATAGCACTCGCGTCTGTTCCCAGCAAGTACAGTGTATTGGACAGAAAAGGAGCTACTGTTCTTGTCAGTTTCCTAAGCAGAGTTGAACTAGCTATGGCCGGTGTGTGTAGGAAGCACAGTTCTTTTGTTCTGAGCAAGCTCAATTTTTGGACCAAATAGTAAACACAGTAGAGTAGAAGAGTGCTCTTTTCTCAAAAGCAGAGTGTGTTTCTTGTAAGGCTAGCTAGTGTTTTTTTCCCAGTTCTAAATGGAGTTGAATCACATGCAGTTTTTGGTCCTATGAGCAAGGGATGTTTTCTGGTAAGGAAAATCACTATTGTGCTCCCTTTGCCATAAACAGTGCAAATAGCACTCGCGTCTGTTCCCCGCAAGTACTGTGTATTGGACTGAAGAGGAACTACTGTTCTTGTCAGTTTCCTAAGCAGAGTTAAACGATATATGGCCCCTGAGTGTACGAAGCACAGTTCTTTTGTTCTGAGCAAGCTCACTGATCTGGTTCTTTAGGAAACACAGAAGAGGAGAAGAGTGTTCTTTTCTCAAAAGCTGAGTGTGTTTCTTGTAAGGTGAGCTAGCGTTTGTTTCCCAGTTCTAAATGA
Organism: Peromyscus eremicus; assembly: GCF_949786415.1. Classification (NCBI taxonomy): domain Eukaryota; kingdom Metazoa; phylum Chordata; class Mammalia; order Rodentia; family Cricetidae; genus Peromyscus; species Peromyscus eremicus. The sequence continues at coordinate 23,769 of NW_026737564.1, read as the reverse complement.
AGTTGAATTACATGCAGTTTCTTGTCCTATGAGCAAGAGTTGTTTTCTGGTAAGAAGAGTCACTATGGCGCTCCTATTGCCATACACAGTGCAAACAACACTCGCTACTGTTCTTTGCAAGTACAGTGTATTTGACAGAAGAGGAGCTACTGTTCTTGTCAGTTTCCTAAGCAGAGTTGAACTAGATATGGCCCGTGTGTGTAGGAAGCACAGTTCTTTTGTTCTGAGCAAGCTCACTGTTCGGACCCCATAGGAAACACAGTAGAGTAGAAGAGTGCTCTTTTCTCAAAAGCAGTGTATGTTTCTTGTAAGGCGAGCTAGCGTTTGTTTCCCAGGCCTAAATGGAGTTGAATCACATGCAGTTTCTGATCCTAGGAGCAAGAGTTGTTTTCTGGTAAGAAGAGTCACTATTGCGCTCCCATTGTCATACACAGGGCAAATAGCACTGGCGTCTGTTGCCAGCATGTACAGTGTATTGGACTGAAGAGGATCTACTGTTCTTGTCAGTTTCCTAAGCAGAGTTGAACTAGATATAGCCCATGTGTGTAGGAAGCACAGTTCTTTTGTTCTGAGCAAGCTCACTCTTTTGGCCCTATAGGAAACACAGTAGAGTAGAAGAGTGCTCTTTTCTCAAAAGCAGACTGTGTTTCTTGTAAGGCGAGCTAGCTCTTGTTTCCCAGTCCTAAATGGAGTTGAATCACATGCAGTTTCTGGTCCTATGAGCAAGAGTTGTTTTCTGGTAAGAAGAGTCACTATTGTGCTCCCTTTGCCATACACAGGGCAAATAGCACTCGCGTCTGTTCCCAGCAAGTACAGTGTATTAGACTGAAGAGGATCAACTGTTCTTGTCAGTTTCCTAAGCAGAGTTTGACTAGACATGGGCCGTTTGTGTAGGAAGCCTAGTTCTTTTGTTCTGAGCAAGCTCACTGTTCGGACCCCATACGAAAGACAGTAGAATAGAAGAGTGCTCTTTTCTCAAAAGCAGAGTGTGTTTCTTGTAAGGCGAGCTAGCGTTTGTTTCCCAGTCCTAAATGGAGTTGAATCACATGCAGTTTCTGGTCCTACGAGCAAGAGTTGTTTTCTGGTAAGAAGAGTCACTATTGTGCTCCCATTGTCATACACAGGGCAAATAGCACTCGCGTCTGTTCCCAGCAAGTACTGTGTATTGGACTGAAGAGGAGCTACTGTTCTTGTCAGTTTCCTAAGCAGAGTTGAACGAGATATGGCCCGTGTGTGTAGGAAGCACAGTTCTTTTGTTCTGAGCAAGCTCACTGTTCGGACCCCATAGGAAACACAGAAGAGTAGAAGAGTGCTCTTTTCTCAAAAGCAGAGTGTATTTCTTGTAAGGCCAGCTAGCGTTTGTTTCCCAGTCCTAAATGGAGTTGAATCACATGCAGTTTCTGATCCTAGGAGCAAGAGTTTTTTTCTGGTAAGAAGAGTCACTATTGCGCTCCCATTGTCATACCCAAGGCAAAGAGCACTGGCGACTGTTCCCAGCAAGTACAGTGTATTGGACTGAAGAGGAGCTTCTGTTCTTGTCAGTTTCCTTAGCAGAGTTGAACTAGACATGGCCCGTGTGTAGGAAGCACAGTTCTTTTGTTCTGAGCAAGCTCACTGTTCTGGCCTTATAGGAAACACAGAAGAGTAGAAGAGTGCTCTTTTCTCAAAAGCAGAGTGTGTTTCTTGTAAGGCTAGCTAGTGTTTGTTTCCAAGTCAGAAACGGATTTGACTCTCATGAGTTTCTGGTCCTATGAGAAAGAGTTGTTTTCTGGTAAGAGGAGTCACTATTTCACTCCCATTGCCATACACAGTGCAAATAGGACTCGCGTCTGCGACCTGCAAGTACAGTGTATTGGACTGAAGAGGAGCTACTGTTCTTGTCAGTTTTTTAAGCAGAGTTGAACTACATATGGCCCGTCTGTGTAGGAAGCACAGTTCTTTTGTTCTGAGCAAGCTCACTGTTCTGGCCCTATAGGAAACAGTGTAGAGTAGAAGAGTGCTCTTTTCTCTAAAGCAGAGTGTGTTTGTTTTAAAGCCAACTAGCATTTGTTTCCAAGTCCTAAATGGATTTGAATCACATGCAGTTCCTGGTCCTACGAGCAAGAGTTGTTTTCTGGTAAGGAAAGTCACTATTGTGCTCCTTTTGCCATGCACAGAGCAAATAGCACTCGTGTCTGTTCCCAGCAAGTACAGTGTATTGGACTGAAGAGGGTCTACTGTTCTTGTCAGTTTCCTCAGCAGAGTTGAACTAGATATGGCCCGTGTGTGTAGGAAACACAGTTCTTTTGTTCTGAGCAAGCTCACTGTTTGGACCCCATAGGAAACACAGTAGAGTAGAAGAGTGCTCTTTTCTCAAAAGCAGAGTGTGTTTCTTGTAAGGCGAGCTAGCGTTTGTTTCCCAGTCCAAAATCGAGTTGAATCACATGCAGTTTCTGGTCCTAAGAGCAAGGGATGTTTTCTGGTAAGGAAAGTCACTATTGTGCTTCCTTTGCCATAAACAGTGCAAATAGCACTCGCGTCTGTTCCCAGCAAGTACAGTGTATTGGACTGAAGAGGAGCTACTGTTCTTGTCAGTTTCCTAAGCAGAGTTGAACTAGATATGGCCCGTGTGTGTAGGAAGCACAGTTCTTTTGTTCTGGGCAAGCTCACTGTTCTGGCCCTATAGGAAACACAGAAGAGTAGAAGAGTGCTCTTTTTTCAGAAGCAGAGTGTGTTTCTTGTAAGGCGAGCTAGCGTTTGTTTCCCAGTCCGAAATGGAGTTGAATAACATGCAGTTTCTGGTCCTACGAGCAAGAGTTGTTTTCTGGTAAGAAGAATCACTATTGTGCTCCCATTGTCATACACAGGGCAAATAGCACTGGCGTCTGTTCCCAGCATATACAGTGTATTGGACTGAAGATGATCTACTGTTCTTGTCAGTTTTCTAAGCAGAGTTGAACTAGATATGGCCCGTGTGTGTAGGAAGCACAGTTCTTTTGTTCTGAGCAAGCTCACTGTTCGGACCCCATTGGAAACACAGTAGAATAGAAGAGTGCTCTTTTCTCAAAACCAGAGTGTGTTTCTTGTAAGGCGAGCTAGCGTTTGCTTCCCAGTCAAAAATCGAGTTAAATCACATGCAGTTTCTGGTCCTACGAAGTAAGGGATGTTTTCTGGTAAGGAAAGTTTCTATTGTGCTCCCTTTGCCATAAACAGTGCAAATAGCACTCGCGTCTGTTCCCAGCAAGTACAGTGTATTGGACTGAAGAGGAGCTACTGTTCTTGTCAGTTTCCTAAGCAGAGTTGAACTAGATATGGCCCGTGTGTGCAGGAAGCACAGTTCTTTTGTTCTGGGCAAGCTCACTGTTCTGGCCCTATAGGAAACACAGAAGAGTAGAAGAGTGCTCTTTTTTCAGAAGCAGAGTGTGTTTCTTGTAAGGCGAGCTAGCGTTTGTTTCCCAGTCCGAAATGGAGTTGAATAACATGCAGTTTCTGGTCCTACGAGCAAGAGTTGTTTTCTGGTAAGAAGAATCACTATTGTGCTCCCATTGTCATACACAGGGCAAATAGCACTGGCGTCTGTTCCCAGCATATACAGTGTATTGGACTGAAGATGATCTACTGTTCTTGTCAGTTTTCTAAGCAGAGTTGAACTAGATATGGCCCCTGTGTGTAGGAAGCACAGTTCTTTTGTTCTGAGCAAGCTCACTGTTCGGACCCCATTGGAAACACAGTAGAATAGAAGAGTGCTCTTTTCTCAAAACCAGAGTGTGTTTCTTGTAAGGCGAGCTAGCGTTTGTTTCCCAGTCAAAAATCGAGTTAAATCACATGCAGTTTCTGGTCCTACGAAGTAAGGGATGTTTTCTGGTAAGGAAAGTTTCTATTGTGCTCCCTTTGCCATAAACAGTGCAAATAGCACTCGCGTCTGTTCCCAGCATGTACAGTGTATTGGACTGAAGAGGAGCTACTGTTCTTGTCAGTTTCCTTAGCAGAGTTGAACTAGACATGGCCCGTGTGTGTAGGAAGCACAGTTCTTTTGTTCTGAGCAAGCTCACTGTTCTGGCCCTATAGGAAACACAGAAGAGTAGAAGAGTGCTCTTTTCTCAGAAGCAGAGTGTGTTTCTTGTAAGGCGACCTAGCGTTTGTTTCCCAGTCCTAAATGGAGTTGAATCACATGCAGTTTCTGGTCCTACGAGCAAGAGTTGTTTTCTAGTAAGAAGAGTCACTATTGTGCTACCATTGCCATACACAGTGCAAATAGCACTCGCGTCTGTTCCCAGCAAGTACAGTGTATTGGACAGAAGAGGAGCTACTGTTCTTGTCAGTTTCCTAAGCAGAGTTGAACTAGCTATGGCCGGTGTGTGTAGGAAGCACAGTTCTTTTGTTCTGAGCAAGCTCAATTTTTGGACCAAATAGTAAACACAGTAGAGTAGAAGAGTGCTCTTTTCTCAAAAGCAGAGTGTGTTTCTTGTAAGGCTAGCTAGTGTTTTTTTCCCAGTTCTAAATGGAGTTGAATCACATGCAGTTTTTGGTCCTATGAGCAAGGGATGTTTTCTGGTAAGGAAAATCACTATTGTGCTCCCTTTGCCATAAACAGTGCAAATAGCACTCGCGTCTGTTCCCCGCAAGTACTGTGTATTGGACTGAAGAGGAACTACTGTTCTTGTCAGTTTCCTAAGCAGAGTTAAACGATATATGGCCCCTGAGTGTACGAAGCACAGTTCTTTTGTTCTGAGCAAGCTCACTGATCTGGTTCTTTAGGAAACACAGAAGAGTAGAAGAGTGTTCTTTTCTCAAAAGCTGAGTGTGTTTCTTGTAAGGTGAGCTAGCGTTTGTTTCCCAGTTCTAAATGAAGTTGAATTACATGCAGTTTCTTGTCCTATGAGCAAGAGTTGTTTTCTGGTAAGAAGAGTCACTATGGCGCTCCTATTGCCATACACAGTGCAAACAACCCTCGCTACTGTTCTTTGCAAGTACAGTGTATTTGACAGAAGAGGAGCTACTGTTCTTGTCAGTTTCCTAAGCAGAGTTGAACTAGATATGGCCCGTGTGTGTAGGAAGCACAGTTCTTTTGTTCTGAGCAAGCTCACTGTTCGGACCCCATAGGAAACACAGTAGAGTAGAAGAGTGCTCTTTTCTCAAAAGCAGTGTATGTTTCTTGTAAGGCGAGCTAGCGTTTGTTTCCCAGGCCTAAATGGAGTTGAATCACATGCAGTTTCTCATCCTAGGAGCAAGAGTTGTTTTCTGGTAAGAAGAGTCACTATTGCGCTCCCATTGTCATACACAGGGCAAATAGCACTGGCGTCTGTTGCCAGCATGTACAGTGTATTGGACTGAAGAGGATCTACTGTTCTTGTCAGTTTCCTAAGCAGAGTTGAACTAGATATAGCCCATGTGTGTAGGAAGCACAGTTCTTTTGTTCTGAGCAAGCTCACTCTTTTGGCCCTATAGGAAACACAGTAGAGTAGAAGAGTGCTCTTTTCTCAAAAGCAGACTGTGTTTCTTGTAAGGCGAGCTAGCTCTTGTTTCCCAGTCCTAAATGGAGTTGAATCACATGCAGTTTCTGGTCCTATGAGCAAGAGTTGTTTTCTGGTAAGAAGAGTCACTATTGTGCTCCCTTTGCCATACACAGGGCAAATAGCACTCGCGTCTGTTCCCAGCAAGTACAGTGTATTGGACTGAAGAGGATCAACTGTTCTTGTCAGTTTCCTAAGCAGAGTTTGACTAGATATGGGCCGTTTGTGTAGGAAGCCTAGTTCTTTTGTTCTGAGCAAGCTCACTGTTCGGACCCCATACGAAAGACAGTAGAATAGAAGAGTGCTCTTTTCTCAAAAGCAGAGTGTGTTTCTTGTAAAGTGAGCTATTATTTGTTTCCCATTCCTAAATGGAGTTGAATCACATGCAGTTTCTGGTCCTACGAGCAAGAGTTGTTTTCTGGTAAGAAGAGTCACTATTGTGCTCCCATTGTCATACACAGGGCAAATAGCACTGGCGTCTGTTCCCAGCATGTACAGTGTATTGGACTGAAAATGATCTACTGTTCTTGTCAGTTTCCTAAGCAGAGTTGAACTAGACATGGCCCGTGTGTGTAGGAAGCACAGTTCTTTTGTTCTGAGCAAGCTCACTGTTCGGACTCCATAGGAAACACAGTAGAATAGAAGAGTGCTCTTTTATCAAAAGCAGAGTGTGTTTCTTGTAAGGCGAGCTAGCGTTTGTTTCCCAGTCCAAAATGGAGTTGAATCACATGCAGTTTCTGGCCCTACGAGCAAGGGATGTTTTCTGGTAAGGAAAGTCACTATTGTGCTCCCTTTGCCATAAACAGTGCAAATAGCACTCACGTCTGTTCCCAGCAAGTACTGTGTATTGGACTGAAGAGGAGCTACTGTTCTTGTCAGTTTCCTAAGCAGAGTTGAACGAGATATGGCCCGTGTGTGTAGGAAGCACAGTTCTTTTGTTCTGAGCAAGCTCACTGTTCGGACCCCATAGGAAACACCGTAGAGTAGAAGAGTGCTCTTTTCTCAAAAGCAGAGTGTATTTCTTGTAAGGCCAGCTAGCGTTTGTTTCCCAGTCCTAAATGGAGTTGAATCACATGCAGTTTCTGATCCTAGGAGCAAGAGTTTTTTTCTGGTAAGAAGAGTCACTATTGCGCTCCCATTGTCATACCCAGGGCAAAAAGCACTGGCGACTGTTCCCAGCAAGTACAGTGTATTGGACTGAAGAGGAGCTTCTGTTCTTGTCAGTTTCCTTAGCAGAGTTGAACTAGACATGGCCCGTGTGTAGGAAGCACAGTTCTTTTGTTCTGAGCAAGCTCACTGTTCTGGCCTTATAGGAAACACAGAAGAGTAGAAGAGTGCTCTTTTCTCAAAAGCAGAGTGTGTTTCTTGTAAGGCTAGCTAGTGTTTGTTTCCAAGTCAGAAATGGATTTGACTCTCATGAGTTTCTGGTCCTATGAGAAAGAGTTGTTTTCTGGTAAGAGGAGTCACTATTTCACTCCCATTGCCATACACAGTGCAAATAGGACTCGCGTCTGCGACCTGCAAGTACAGTGTATTGGACTGAAGAGGAGCTACTGTTCTTGTCAGTTTTTTAAGCAGAGTTGAACTACATATGGCCCGTCTGTGTAGGAAGCACAGTTCTTTTGTTCTGAGCAAGCTCACTGTTCTGGCCCTATAGGAAACAGTGTAGAGTAGAAGAGTGCTCTTTTCTCTAAAGCAGAGTGTGTTTGTTTTAACGCCAACTAGCATTTGTTTCCAAGTCCTAAATGGATTTGAATCACATGCAGTTCCTGGTCCTACGAGCAAGAGTTGTTTTCTGGTAAGGAAAGTCACTATTGTGCTCCTTTTGCCATGCACAGAGCAAATAGCACTCGTGTCTGTTCCCAGCAAGTACAGTGTATTGGACTGAAGAGGGTCTACTGTTCTTGTCAGTTTCCTCAGCAGAGTTGAACTAGATATGGCCCGTGTGTGTAGGAAACACAGTTCTTTTGTTCTGAGCAAGCTCACTGTTTGGACCCCATAGGAAACACAGTAGAGTAGAAGAGTGCTCTTTTCTCAAAAGCAGAGTGTGTTTCTTGTAAGGCGAGCTAGCGTTTGTTTCCCAGTCCAAAATCGAGTTGAATCACATGCAGTTTCTGGTCCTAAGAGCAAGGGATGTTTTCTGGTAAGGAAAGTCACTATTGTGCTCCCTTTGCCATAAACAGTGCAAATAGCACTCGCGTCTGTTCCCAGCAAGTACAGTGTATTGGACTGAAGAGGAGCTACTGTTCTTGTCAGTTTCCTAAGCAGAGTTGAACTAGATATGGCCCGTGTGTGCAGGAAGCACAGTTCTTTTGTTCTGGGCAAGCTCACTGTTCTGGCCCTATAGGAAACACAGAAGAGTAGAAGAGTGCTCTTTTTTCAGAAGCAGAGTGTGTTTCTTGTAAGGCGAGCTAGCATTTGTTTCCCAGTCCGAAATGGAGTTGAATAACATGCAGTTTCTGGTCCTACGAGCAAGAGTTGTTTTCTGGTAAGAAGAATCACTATTGTGCTCCCATTGTCATACACAGGGCAAATAGCACTGGCGTCTGTTCCCAGCATATACAGTGTATTGGACTGAAGATGATCTACTGTTCTTGTCAGTTTTCTAAGCAGAGTTGAACTAGATATGGCCCCTGTGTGTAGGAAGCACAGTTCTTTTGTTCTGAGCAAGCTCACTGTTCGGACCCCATTGGAAACACAGTAGAATAGAAGAGTGCTCTTTTCTCAAAACCAGAGTGTGTTTCTTGTAAGGCGAGCTAGCGTTTGTTTCCCAGTCAAAAATCGAGTTAAATCACATGCAGTTTCTGGTCCTACGAAGTAAGGGATGTTTTCTGGTAAGGAAAGTTTCTATTGTGCTCCCTTTGCCATAAACAGTGCAAATAGCACTCGCGTCTGTTCCCAGCATGTACAGTGTATTGGACTGAAGAGGAGCTACTGTTCTTGTCAGTTTCCTTAGCAGAGTTGAACTAGACATGGCCCGTGTGTGTAGGAAGCACAGTTCTTTTGTTCTGAGCAAGCTCACTGTTCTGGCCCTATAGGAAACACAGAAGAGTAGAAGAGTGCTCTTTTCTCAGAAGCAGAGTGTGTTTCTTGTAAGGCGACCTAGCGTTTGTTTCCCAGTCCTAAATGGAGTTGAATCACATGCAGTTTCTGGTCCTACGAGCAAGAGTTGTTTTCTAGTAAGAAGAGTCACTATTGTGCTACCATTGCCATACACAGTGCAAATAGCACTCGCGTCTGTTCCCAGCAAGTACAGTGTATTGGACAGAAGAGGAGCTACTGTTCTTGTCAGTTTCCTAAGCAGAGTTGAACTAGCTATGGCCGGTGTGTGTAGGAAGCACAGTTCTTTTGTTCTGAGCAAGCTCAATTTTTGGACCAAATAGTAAACACAGTAGAGTAGAAGAGTGCTCTTTTCTCAAAAGCAGAGTGTGTTTCTTGTAAGGCTAGCTAGTGTTTTTTTCCCAGTTCTAAATGGAGTTGAATCACATGCAGTTTTTGGTCCTATGAGCAAGGGATGTTTTCTGGTAAGGAAAATCACTATTGTGCTCCCTTTGCCATAAACAGTGCAAATAGCACTCGCGTCTGTTCCCCGCAAGTACTGTGTATTGGACTGAAGAGGAACTACTGTTCTTGTCAGTTTCCTAAGCAGAGTTAAACGATATATGGCCCCTGAGTGTACGAAGCACAGTTCTTTTGTTCTGAGCAAGCTCACTGATCTGGTTCTTTAGGAAACACAGAAGAGTAGAAGAGTGTTCTTTTCTCAAAAGCTGAGTGTGTTTCTTGTAAGGTGAGCTAGCGTTTGTTTCCCAGTTCTAAATGAAGTTGAATTACATGCAGTTTCTTGTCCTATGAGCAAGAGTTGTTTTCTGGTAAGAAGAGTCACTATGGCGCTCCTATTGCCATACACAGTGCAAACAACACTCGCTACTGTTCTTTGCAAGTACAGTGTATTTGACAGAAGAGGAGCTACTGTTCTTGTCAGTTTCCTAAGCAGAGTTGAACTAGATATGGCCCGTGTGTGTAGGAAGCACAGTTCTTTTGTTCTGAGCAAGCTCACTGTTCGGACCCCATAGGAAACACAGTAGAGTAGAAGAGTGCTCTTTTCTCAAAAGCAGTGTATGTTTCTTGTAAGGCGAGCTAGCGTTTGTTTCCCAGGCCTAAATGGAGTTGAATCACATGCAGTTTCTCATCCTAGGAGCAAGAGTTGTTTTCTGGTAAGAAGAGTCACTATTGCGCTCCCATTGTCATACACAGGGCAAATAGCACTGGCGTCTGTTGCCAGCATGTACAGTGTATTGGACTGAAGAGGATCTACTGTTCTTGTCAGTTTCCTAAGCAGAGTTGAACTAGATATAGCCCATGTGTGTAGGAAGCACAGTTCTTTTGTTCTGAGCAAGCTCACTCTTTTGGCCCTATAGGAAACACAGTAGAGTAGAAGAGTGCTCTTTTCTCAAAAGCAGACTGTGTTTCTTGTAAGGCGAGCTAGCTCTTGTTTCCCAGTCCTAAATGGAGTTGAATCACATGCAGTTTCTGGTCCTATGAGCAAGAGTTGTTTTCTGGTAAGAAGAGTCACTATTGTGCTCCCTTTGCCATACACAGGGCAAATAGCACTCGCGTCTGTTCCCAGCAAGTACAGTGTATTGGACTGAAGAGGATCAACTGTTCTTGTCAGTTTCCTAAGCAGAGTTTGACTAGATATGGGCCGTTTGTGTAGGAAGCCTAGTTCTTTTGTTCTGAGCAAGCTCACTGTTCGGACCCCATACGAAAGACAGTAGAATAGAAGAGTGCTCTTTTCTCAAAAGCAGAGTGTGTTTCTTGTAAAGTGAGCTATTATTTGTTTCCCATTCCTAAATGGAGTTGAATCACATGCAGTTTCTGGTCCTACGAGCAAGAGTTGTTTTCTGGTAAGAAGAGTCACTATTGTGCTCCCATTGTCATACACAGGGCAAATAGCACTGGCGTCTGTTCCCAGCATGTACAGTGTATTGGACTGAAAATGATCTACTGTTCTTGTCAGTTTCCTAAGCAGAGTTGAACTAGACATGGCCCGTGTGTGTAGGAAGCACAGTTCTTTTGTTCTGAGCAAGCTCACTGTTCGGACTCCATAGGAAACACAGTAGAATAGAAGAGTGCTCTTTTATCAAAAGCAGAGTGTGTTTCTTGTAAGGCGAGCTAGCGTTTGTTTCCCAGTCCAAAATGGAGTTGAATCACATGCAGTTTCTGGCCCTACGAGCAAGGGATGTTTTCTGGTAAGGAAAGTCACTATTGTGCTCCCTTTGCCATAAACAGTGCAAATAGCACTCGCGTCTGTTCCCAGCAAGTACTGTGTATTGGACTGAAGAGGAGCTACTGTTCTTGTCAGTTTCCTAAGCAGAGTTGAACGAGATATGGCCCGTGTGTGTAGGAAGCACAGTTCTTTTGTTCTGAGCAAGCTCACTGTTCGGACCCCATAGGAAACACAGAAGAGTAGAAGAGTGCTCTTTTCTCAAAAGCAGAGTGTATTTCTTGTAAGGCCAGCTAGCGTTTGTTTCCCAGTCCTAAATGGAGTTGAATCACATGCAGTTTCTGATCCTAGGAGCAAGAGTTTTTTTCTGGTAAGAAGAGTCACTATTGCGCTCCCATTGTCATACCCAGGGCAAATAGCACTGGCGACTGTTCCCAGCAAGTACAGTGTATTGGACTGAAGAGGAGCTTCTGTTCTTGTCAGTTTCCTTAGCAGAGTTGAACTAGACATGGCCCGTGTGTAGGAAGCACAGTTCTTTTGTTCTGAGCAAGCTCACTGTTCTGGCCTTATAGGAAACACAGAAGAGTAGAAGAGTGCTCTTTTCTCAAAAGCAGAGTGTGTTTCTTGTAAGGCTAGCTAGTGTTTGTTTCCAAGTCAGAAACGGATTTGACTCTCATGAGTTTCTGGTCCTATGAGAAAGAGTTGTTTTCTGGTAAGAGGAGTCACTATTTCACTCCCATTGCCATACACAGTGCAAATAGGACTCGCGTCTGCGACCTGCAAGTACAGTGTATTGGACTGAAGAGGAGCTACTGTTCTTGTCAGTTTTTTAAGCAGAGTTGAACTACATATGGCCCGTCTGTGTAGGAAGCACAGTTCTTTTGTTCTGAGCAAGCTCACTGTTCTGGCCCTATAGGAAACAGTGTAGAGTAGAAGAGTGCTCTTTTCTCTAAAGCAGAGTGTGTTTGTTTTAAAGCCAACTAGCATTTGTTTCCAAGTCCTAAATGGATTTGAATCACATGCAGTTCCTGGTCCTACGAGCAAGAGTTGTTTTCTGGTAAGGAAAGTCACTATTGTGCTCCTTTTGCCATGCACAGAGCAAATAGCACTCGTGTCTGTTCCCAGCAACTACAGTGTATTGGACTGAAGAGGGTCTACTGTTCTTGTCAGTGTCCTCAGCAGAGTTGAACTAGATATGGCCCGTGTGTGTAGGAAACACAGTTCTTTTGTTCTGAGCAAGCTCACTGTTTGGACCCCATAGGAAACACAGTAGAGTAGAAGAGTGCTCTTTTCTCAAAAGCAGAGTGTGTTTCTTGTAAGGCGAGCTAGCGTTTGTTTCCCAGTCCAAAATCGAGTTGAATCACATGCAGTTTCTGGTCCTAAGAGCAAGGGATGTTTTCTGGTAAGGAAAGTCACTATTGTGCTCCCTTTGCCATAAACAGTGCAAATAGCACTCGCGTCTGTTCCCAGCAAGTACAGTGTATTGGACTGAAGAGGAGCTACTGTTCTTGTCAGTTTCCTAAGCAGAGTTGAACTAGATATGGCCCGTGTGTGTAGGAAGCACAGTTCTTTTGTTCTGGGCAAGTTCACTGTTCTGGCCCTATAGGAAACACAGAAGAGTAGAAGAGTGCTCTTTTTTCAGAAGCAGAGTGTGTTTCTTGTAAGGCGAGCTAGCGTTTGTTTTCCAGTCCTAAATGGAGTTGAATAACATGCAGTTTCTGGTCCTACGAGCAAGAGTTGTTTTCTGGTAAGAAGAGTCACTATTGTGCTCCCATTGTCATACACAGGGCAAATAGCACTGGCGTCTGTTCCCAGCATATACAGTGTATTGGACTGAAGATGATCTACTGTTCTTGTCAGTTTTCTAAGCAGAGTTGAACTAGATATGGCCCGTGTGTGTAGGAAGCACAGTTCTTTTGTTCTGAGCAAGCTCACTGTTCGGACCCCATTGGAAACACAGTAAAATAGAAGAGTGCTCTTTACTCAAAACCAGAGTGTGTTTCTTGTAAGGCGAGCTAGCGTTTGTTTCCCAGTCAAAAATCGAGTTAAATCACATGCAGTTTCTGGTCCTACGAAGTAAGGGATGTTTTCTGGTAAGGAAAGTTTCTATTGCGCTCCCTTTGCCATAAACAGTGCAAATAGCACTCGCGTCTGTTCCCAGCAAGTACTGTGTATTGGACTGAAGAGGAGCTACTGTTCTTGTCAGTTTCCTAAGCAGAGTTGAACGAGATATGGCCCGTGTGTGTAGGAAGCACAGTTCTTTTGTTCTGAGCAAGCTCACTGATCTGGTTCTTTAGGAAACACAGAAGAGTAGAAGAGTGTTCTTTTCTCAAAAGCTGAGTGTGTTTCTTGTAAGGTGAGCTAGCGTTTGTTTCCCAGTTCTAAATGAAGTTGAATTACATGCAGTTTCTTGTCCTATGAGCAAGAGTTGTTTTCTGGTAAGAAGAGTCACTATGGCGCTCCTATTGCCATACACAGTGCAAACAACACTCGCTACTGTTCTTTGCAAGTACAGTGTATTTGACAGAAGAGGAGCTACTGTTCTTGTCAGTTTCCTAAGCAGAGTTGAACTAGATATGGCCCGTGTGTGTAGGAAGCACAGTTCTTTTGTTCTGAGCAAGCTCACTGTTCGGACCCCATAGGAAACACAGTAGAGTAGAAGAGTGCTCTTTTCTCAAAAGCAGAGTATGTTTCTTGTAAGGCGAGCTAGCATTTGTTTCCGAGGCCTAAATGGAGTTGAATCACATGCAGTTTCTGATCCTAGGAGCAAGAGTTGTTTTCTGGTAAGAAGAGTCACTATTGTGCTCCCATTGTCAAACACAGGGCAAATAGCACTGGCGTCTGTTGCCAGCATGTACAGTGTATTGGACTGAAGAGGATCTACTGTTCTTGTCAGTTTCCTAAGCAGAGTTGAACTAGATATAGCCATGTGTGTAGGAAGCACAGTTCTTTTGTTCTGAGCAAGCTCACTCTTTTGGCCCTATAGGAAACACAGTAGAGTAGAAGAGTGCTCTTTTCTCAAAAGCAGACTGTGTTTCTTGTAAGGCGAGCAAGCTCTTGTTTCCCAGTCCTAAATGGAGTTGAATCACATGCAGTTTCTGGTCCTATGAGCAAGAGTTGTTTTCTGGTAAGAAGAGTCACTATTGTGCTCCCATTGTCATACACAGGGCAAATAGCACTGGCGTCTGTTCCCAGCATGTACAGTGTATTGGACTGAAGATGATCTACTGTTCTTGTCAGTTTCCTAAGCAGAGTTGAACTAGACATGGCCCGTGTGTGTAGGAAGCACAGTTCTTTTGTTCTAAGCAAGCTCACTGTTCGGACCCCATAGGAAACACAGTAGAATAGAAGAGTGCTCTTTTATCAAAAGCAGAGTGTGTTTCTTGTAAGGCGAGCTAGCGTTTATTTCCCAGTCCAAAATGGAGTTGAATCACATGCAGTTTCTGGCCCTACGAGCAAGGGATGTTTTCTGGTAAGGAAAGTCACTATTGTGCTCCCTTTGCCATAAACAGTGCAAATAGCACTGGTGTCTGTTCCCAGCAAGTACTGTGTATTGGACTGAAGAGGAGCTACTGTTCTTGTCAGTTTCCTAAGCAGAGTTGAACGAGATATGGCCCGTGTGTGTAGGAAGCACAGTTCTTTTGTTCTGAGCAAGCTCACTGATCTGGTTCTTTAGGAAACACAGAAGAGTAGAAGAGTGTTCTTTTCTCAAAAGCTGAGTGTGTTTCTTGTAAGGTGAGCTAGCGTTTGTTTCCCAGTTCTAAATGAAGTTGAATTACATGCAGTTTCTTGTCCTATGAGCAAGAGTTGTTTTCTGGTAAGAAGAGTCACTATGGCGCTCCTATTGCCATACACAGTGCAAACAACACTCGCTATTGTTCTTTGCAAGTACAGTGTATTTGACAGAAGAGGAGCTACTGTTCTTGTCAGTTTCCTAAGCAGAGTTGAACTAGATATGGCCCGTGTGTGTAGGAAGCACAGTTCTTTTGTTCTGAGCAAGCTCACTGTTCGGACCCCATAGGAAACACAGTAGAGTAGAAGAGTGCTCTTTTCTCAAAAGCAGAGTATGTTTCTTGTAAGGCGAGCTAGCGTTTGTTTCCCAGGCCTAAATGGAGTTGAATCACATGCAGTTTCTGATCCTAGGAGCAAGAGTTGTTTTCTGGTAAGAAGAGTCACTATTGCGCTCCCATTGTCATACACAGGGCAAATAGCACTGGTGTCTGTTGCCAGCATGTACAGTGTATTGGACTGAAGAGGATCTACTGTTCTTGTCAGTTTCCTAAGCAGAGTTGAACTAGATATAGCCCATGTGTGTAGGAAGCACAGTTCTTTTGTTCTGAGCAAGCTCACTCTTTTGGCCCTATAGGAAACACAGTAGAGTAGAAGAGTGCTCTTTACTCAAAAGCAGACTGTGTTTCTTGTAAGGCGAGCTAGCTCTTGTTTCCCAGTCCTAAATGGAGTTGAATTACATGCAGTTTCTGGTCCTATGAGCAAGAGTTGTTTTCTGGTAAGAAGAGTCACTATTGTGCTCCCTTTGCCATACACAGGGCAAATAGCACTCGCGTCTGTTCCCAGCAAGTACAGTGTATTGGAGTGAAGAGGATCAACTGTTCTTGTCAGTTTCCTAAGCAGAGTTGAACTAGATATGGGCCGTTTGTGTAGGAAGCCCAGTTCTTTTGTTCTGAGCAAGCTCACTGTTCGGACCCCATACGAAAGACAGTAGAATAGAAGAGTGCTCTTTTCTCAAAAGCAGAGTGTGTTTCTTGTAAAGTGAGCTAGTATTTGTTTCCCATTCCTAAAAGGAGTTGAATCACATGCAGTTTCTTGTCCTACGAGCAAGAGTTGTTTTCTGGTAAGAAGAGTCACTATTGTGCTCCCATTGTCATACACAGGGCAAATAGCACTGGCGTCTGTTCCCAGCATGTACAGTGTATTGTACTGAAGATGATCTACTGTTCTTGTCAGTTTCCTAAGCAGAGTTGAACTAGACATGGCCCGTGTGTGTAGGAATCACAGTTCTTTTGTTCTGAGCAAGCTCACTGTTCGGACTCCATAGGAAACACAGTAGAATAGAAGAGTGCTCTTTTCTCAAAAGCAGAGTGTGTTTCTTGTAAGGCGAGCTAGCGTTTGTTTCCCAGTCCAAAATGGAGTTGAATCACATGCAGTTTCTGGCCCTAAGAGCAAGGGATGTTTTCTGGTAAGGAAAGTCACTATTGTGCTCCCTTTGCCATAAACAGTGCAAATAGCACTCCTGTCTGTTCCCAGCAAGTACTGTGTATTGGACTGAAGAGGAGCTACTGTTCTTGTCAGTTTCCTAAGCAGAGTTGAACGAGATATGGCCCGTGTGTGTAGGAAGCACAGTTCTTTTGTTCTGAGCAAGCTCACTGTTCGGACCCCATAGGAAACACCGTACAGTAGAAGAGTGCTCTTTTCTCAAAAGCAGAGTATATTTCTTGTAAGGCCAGCTAGCGTTTGTTTCCCAGTCCTAAATGGAGTTGAATCACATGCAGTTTCTGATCCTAGGAGCAAGAGTTTTTTTCTGGTAAGAAGAGTCACTATTGCGCTCCCATTGTCATACCCAGGGCAAATAGCACTGGCGACTGTTCCCAGCAAGTACAGTGTATAGGACTGAAGAGGAGCTTCTGTTCTTGTCAGTTTCCTTAGCAGAGTTGAACTAGACATGGCCCGTGTGTGTAGGAAGCACAGTTCTTTTGTTCTGAGCAAGCTCACTGTTCTGGCCCTATAGGAAACACAGAAGAGTAGAAGAGTGCTCTTTTCTCAGAAGCAGAGTGTGTTTCTTGTAAGGCGAGCTAGCGTTTGTTTCCCAGTCCTAAATGGCGTTGAATCACATGCAGTTTCTGGTCCTACGAGCAAGAGTTGTTTTCTGGTAAGAAGAGTCACTAATGTGCTACCATTGCCATACACAGTGCAAATAGCACTCGCGTCTATTCCCAGCAAGTACAGTGTATTGGACAGAAGAGGAGCGACTGTTCTTGTCAGTTTCCTAAGCAGAGTTGAACTAGCTATGGCCGGTGTGTGTAGGATGCACAGTTCTTTTGTTCTGAGCAAGCTCAATTTTTGGACCAAATAGTAAACACAGTAGAGTAGACGAGTGCTCTTTTCTCAAAAGCAGAGTGTGTTTCTTGTAAGGCTAGCTAGTGTTTGTTTCCCAGTTCTAAATGGAGTTGAATCACATGCAGTTTTTGGTCCTATGAGCAAGGGATGTTTTTCTGGTAAGGAAAATCACTATTGTGCTCCCTTTGCCATAAACAGTGCAAATAGCACTCGTGTCTGTTCCCAGCAAGTACTGTGTATTGGACTGAAGAGGAGCTACTGTTCTTGTCAGTTTCCTAAGCAGAGTTGAACGAGATATGGCCCATGTGTGTAGGAAGCACAGTTCTTTTGTTCTGAGCAAGCTTACTGATCTGGTTCTTTAGGAAACACAGAAGAGTAGAAGAGTGTTCTTTTCTCAAAAGCAGAGTGTGTTTCTTGTAAGGTGAGCTAGCGTTTGTTTCCCAGTTCTAAATGAAGTTGAATTACATGCAGTTTCTTGTCCTATGAGCAAGAGTTGTTTTCTGGTAAGAAGAGTCACTATGGCGCTCCTATTGCCATACACAGTGCAAACAACACTCGCTACTGTTCTTTGCAAGTACAGTGTATTTGACAGAAGAGGAGCTACTGTTCTTGTCAGTTTCCTCAGCAGAGTTGAACTAGATATGGCCCGTGTGAGTAGGAAGCACAGTTCTTTTGTTCTGAGCAAGCTCACTGTTCGGACCCCATAGGAAACACAGTAGAGTAGAAGAGTGCTCTTTTCTCAAAAGCAGAGTGTGTTTCTTGTAAGGCGAGCTAGCGTTTGTTTCCCAGGCCTAAATGGAGTTGAATCACATGCAGTTTCTGATCCTAAGAGCAAGAGTTGTTTTCTGGTAAGAAGAGTCACTATTGTGCTCCCATTGTCATACACAGGGCAAATAGCACTGGCGACTGTTGCCAGCATGTACAGTGTATTGGACTGAAGAGGATCTACGGTTCTTGTCAGTTTCCTAAGCAGAGTTGAACTAGACATGGCCTGTGTGTGTAGGAAGCACAGTTCTTTTGTTCTGAGCAAGCTCACTGTTCGGACCCCATAGGAAACACAGTAGAATAGAAGAGTGCTCTTTTATCAAAAGCAGAGTGTGTTTCTTGTAAGGTGAGCTAGCGTTTTTTTCCCAGTCCAAAATTGAGTTGAATCACATGCAGTTTCTGGTCCTACGAGCAAGGGATGTTTTCTGGTAAGGAAAGTCACTATTGTGCTCCCTTTGCCATAAACAGTGCAAATAGCACTCGTGTCTGTTCCCAGCAAGTACTGTGTATTGGACTGAAGAGGAGCTACTGTTCTTGTCAGTTTCCTAAGCAGAGTTGAACGAGATATGGCCCGTGTGTGTAGGAAGCACAGTTCTTTTGTTCTGACCACGCTCACTGTTCGGACCCTATAGGAAACACAGTAGAGTAGAAGAGTGCTCTTTTCTCAAAAGGAGTGTGTTTCTTGTAAGGCGAGCTAGCGTTTGTTTCCCAGTCCTAAATGGAGTTGAATCACATGCAGTTTCTGATCCTAGTAGCAAGAGTTGTTTTCTGGTAAGAAGAGTCACTATTGTGCTCCCATTGTCATACTAGGGCAAATAGCACTGGCGTCTGTTCCCAGCATGTACAGTGAATTGGACTGAAGATGATCTACTGTTCTTGTCAGTTTCCTAAGCAGAGTTGAACTAGACATGGCCCGTTTGTGTAGGAAGCACAGTTCTTTTGTTCTGAGCAAGCTCACTGTTCGGACCTCATAGGAAACACAGTAGAATAGAAGAGTGTTCTTTTCTCAAAAGCAGAGTGTGTTTCTTGTAAGGCGAGCTAGCGTTTGTTTCCCAGTCCTAAATGGAGTTGAATCACATGCAGTTTCTGGTCCTACGAGCAAGAGTTGTTTTCTGGTAAGAAGAGTCACTATTGTGCTACCATTGCCATACACAGTGCAAATAGCACTCGCGTCTGTTCCCAGCAAATACAGTGTATTGGACTGAAAAGGAGCTCGTTCTCTTGCAGTTTCCTAAGCAGAGTTGAACTAGATATGGCCCGTGTGTTTAGAAAGCACAGTTCTTTTGTTCTGAGCAAGCTCACTTTTCTGGCCCTATAGGAAACACAGAAGAGTAGAAGAGTGCTCTTTTTTCAGAAGCAGAGTGTGTTTCTTGTAAGGCGAGCTAGCGTTTGTTTCCCAGTCCTAAATGCAGTTGAATCACATGCAGTTTCTGGTCCTACGAGGAAGAGTTGTTTTCTGGTAAGAAGAGTCACTATTGTGCTCCTTTTGCCATACACAGTGCAAACAACACTCGCTACTGTTCTTTGCAAGTACAGTGTATTTGACAGAAGAGGAGCTATTGTTCTTGTCAGTTTCCTAAGCAGAGTTGAACTAAATATGGCCCGTGTGTGTAGGAAGCACAGTTCTTTTGTTCTGAGCAAGCTCACTGTTCGGACCCCATAGGAAACACAGTAGAGTAGAAGAGTGCTCTTTTCTCAAAAGCAGAGTGTGTTTCTTGTAAGGCTAGTTAGTGTTTGTTTCCAAGTCAGAAACAGATTTGAATCTCATCAGTTTCTGGTCCTACGAGAAAGAGTTGTTTTCTGGTAAGAAGAGTCACTATTGTGCTCCTATTGCCATACACAGTGCAAACAACACTCGCTACTGTTCTTTGCAAGTACAGTGTATTTGACAGAAGAGGAGCTACTGTTCTTGTCAGTTTCCTAAGCAGAGTTGAACTAAATATGTCCCGTGTGTATAGGAAGCACAGTTCTTTTGTTCTGAGCAAGCTCACTTTTCGGACCCCATAGGAAACACAGTAGAGTCGAAGAGTGCTCTTTTCTCAAAAGCAGAGTGTGTTTCTTGTAAGGCGAGCTAGCGTTTGTTTCCCAGTCCTAAATGGAGTTGAATCAAATGCAGTTTCTGATCCTAGGAGCAAGAATTGTTTTCTGGTAAGAAGAGTAACTATTGCCCTCCCATTGTCATACACAGGGCAAATAGCACTGGCGTCTGTTCCCAGCATGTACAGTGTATTGGACTGAAGAGGATGTGCTGTTCTTGTCAGTTTCCTAAGCAGAGTTGAACTAGATATAGCAAATGTGTGTAGGAAGCAC
Organism: Peromyscus eremicus; assembly: GCF_949786415.1. Lineage (NCBI taxonomy): Eukaryota > Metazoa > Chordata > Mammalia > Rodentia > Cricetidae > Peromyscus > Peromyscus eremicus. Next base: position 3,903 of record NW_026737564.1, on the reverse strand, counting down.
AGTTCTTTTGTTCTGAGCAAGCTCACTCTTTTGCCCCTATAGGAAACACAGTACAGTAGGAGAGTGCTCTTTTCTCAAAAGCAGAGTGTGTTTCTTGTAAGGCGAGCTAGAGTTTGTTTCCCAGTCCAAAATCGAGTTGAATCACATGCAGTTTCTGGTCCTAAGAGCAAGGGATGTTTTCTGGTAAGGAAAGTCACTATTGTGCTCCCTTTGCCATAAACAGTGCAAATAGCACTCGCGTCTGTTCCCAGCAAGTACAGTGTATTGGACTGAAGAGGAGCTACTATTCTTGCAGTTTCCTAAGCAGAGTTGAACTAGATATGGCCATGTGTGTAGGAAGCACAGTTCTTTTGTTCTGAGCAAGCTCACTGTTCTGGCACTATAGGAAACACAGAAGAGTAGAAGAGTGCTCTTTTTTCAGAAGCAGAGTGTGTTTCTTGTAAGGCGAGCTAGGGTTTGTTTCCCAGTCCTAAATGGAGTTGAATCACATGCAGTTTCTGGTCCTACGAGCAAGAGTTGTTTTCTGGTAAGAAGAGTCACTATTGTGCTACCATTGCCATACACAGTGCAAATAGCACTCGCGTCTGTTCCCAGCAAGTACAGTGTATTGGACTGAAGAGGAGCTACTATTCTTGCAGTTTCCTAAGCAGAGTTGAACTAGATATGGCCCGTGTGTGTAGGAAGCACAGTTCTTTTGTTCTGAGCAAGCTCCCTGTTCTGGCCCTACAGGAAACACAGAAGAGTAGAAGAGTGCTTTTTTTTTCAGAAGCAGAGTGTGTTTCTTGTAAGGCGAGCTAGCGTTTGTTTCCCAGTCCTAAATGGAGTTGAATCACATGCAGTTTCTGGTCCTACGAGCAAGAGTTGTTTTCTGGTAAGAAGAGTCACTATTGTGCTACCATTGCCATACACAGTGCAAATAGCACTCGTGTCTGTTCCCAGCAAGTACAGAGTATTGGACAGAAGAGGAGCTACTGTTCTTGTCAGTTTCCTAAGCAGAGTTGAACTAGATATGTCCCGTGTGTGAAGCACAGTTCTTTTGTTCTGAGCAAGCTCAATTTTCGGACCCCGTAGCAAACACAGTAGAGTAGAAGAGTGAGAAGAGTGCTCTTTTCTCAAAAGCAGAGTGTGTTTCTTGTAAGGCTAGCTAGTGTTTGTTTCCCAGTCTTAAATGGAGTTGAATCACATGCAGTTTTTGGTCCTATGAGCAAGGGATGTTTTCTGGTAAGGAAAGTCACTATTGTGCTCCCTTTGCCATAAACAGTGCAAATAGCACTCGTGTCTGTTCCCAGCAAGTACTGTGTATTGGACTGAAGAGGAGCTACTGTTCTTGTCAGTTTCCTCAGCAGTGTTGAACGAGATATGGCCCGTGTGTGTAGGAAGCACAGTTCTTTTGTTCTGACCAAGCTCACTGTTCGGACCCTATAGGAAACACAGTAGAGTAGAAGAGTGCTCTTTTCTCAAAAGGAGTGTGTTTCTTGTAAGGCGAGCTAGCGTTTGTTTCCCAGTCCTAAATGGAGTTGAATCACATGCAGTTTCTGATCCTAGTAGCAAGAGTTGTTTTCTGGTAAGAAGAGTCACTATTGCGCTCCCATTGTCATACACAGGGCAAATAGCACTGGCGTCTGTTCCCAGCATGTACAGTGAATTGGACTGAAGATGATCTACTGTTCTTGTCAGTTTCCTAAGCAGAGTTGAACTAGACATGGCCCGTGTGTGTAGGAAGCACAGTTCTTTTGTTCTGAGCAAGCTCACTGTTCGGACCCCATAGGAAACACAGTGGAATAGAAGAGTGTGCTTTTCTCAAAAGCAGAGTGTGTTTCTTGTAAGGCAAGCAAGCGTTTGTTTCCCAGTCCAAAATGGAGTTGAATCACATGCAGTTTCTGGTCCTATGAGCAAGGGATGTTTTCTGGTAAGGAAAGTCACTATTGTGCTCCCCTTGCCATAAACAGTGCAAATAGAACTCGCGTCTGTTCCCGGCAAGTACAGTGTATTGGACTGAAGAGGAGCTACTGTTCTTGTCAGTTTCCTAAGCAGAGTTGAACTAGATATGGGCCGTGTGTGTAGGAAGCACAGTTCTTTTGTTCCGAGCAAGCTCACTGTTCTGGCCCTATAGGAAACACAGAAGAGTAGAAGAGTGCTCTTTTCTCAGAAGCAGAGTTTGTTTCTTATAAGGCAAACTAGCGTTTGTTTCCCAGTCCTAAATGGAGTTGAATCACATGCAGTTTCTGGTCCTACGAGCAAGAGTTGTTTTCTGGTAAGAAGAGTCACTATTGTGCTACCATTGCCATACTCAGTGCAAATAGCACTCGCGTCTGTTCCCAGCAAGTACAGTGTATTGGACAGAAGAGGAGCTACTATTCTTGTCAGTTTCCTAAGCAGAGTTGAACTAGATATGGCCCCTGTGTGTAGGAAGCACAGTTCTTTTGTTCTGAGCAAGCTCACTGTTCTGGCCCTATAGACAACACTGAAGAGTAGAAGAGTGCTCTTTTCTCAGAAGCATAGTTTGTTTTTTGTAAGGCGAGCTAGCGTTTGTCTCCCAGTACTAAATGGAGTTGAATTACATGTAGTTTCTTGTCCTATGAGCAAGAGTTGTTTTCTGGTAAGAAGAGTCACCATTGCGCTCCTATTGCCTTACACAGTGCAAACAACACTCGCTACTGTTATTTGCAAGTACAGTGTATTGGACAGAAGAGGAGCTACTGTTCTTGTCAGTTTCCTAAGCAGAGTTGAACTAGATATGGCCCGTGTGTGTAGGAAGCACAGTTCTTTTGTTCTGAGCAAGCTCACTGTTCGGACCCCATAGGAAACACCGTACAGTAGAAGAGTGCTCTTTTCTCAAAAGCAGAGTGTATTTCTTGTAAGGACAGCTAGCGTTTGTTTCCCATTCCTAAATGGAGTTGAATCACATGCAGTTTCTGATCCTAGGAGCAAGAGTTTTTTTCTGGTAAGAAGAGTCACTATTGCGCTCCCATTGTCATACCCAGGGCAAATAGCACTGACGACTGTTCCCAGCAAGTACAGTGTATTGGACTGAAGAGGAGCTACTGCTCTTGTCAGTTTCCTAAGCAGAGTTGAACTAGATATGGACCGTGTGTGTAGGAAGCACAGTTCTTTTGTTCTGAGCAAGCTCACTGTTCTGGCCCTATAGGAAACACAGTAGAGTAGAAGAGTGCTCTTTTCTCCAAAGCAGAGTGTGTTTCTTCTAAGGCGAAATAGCATTTGTTTCCAAGTCCTAAATGGAGTTGAATCACATGCAGTTTCTGGTCCTACAAGCAAGAGTTGTTTTCTGGTAAGAAGTGTCACTATTGTGCTCCCATTGCCATACACAGGGCAAATAGCACTCACGTCTGTTCCCAGCATGTACAGTGTATTGCACTGAAGAGGATCTACTGTTCTTATCAGTTACCTATGAAGAGTTGAACTAGAAATGGCCCGTGAATGTAGGAAGCACAGTTCTTTTGTTCTGAGCAAGCTCATTGTTCGGACTCCATAGGAAACACATTAGAATAGAAGAGTGCTCTTTTCTCAAAAGCAGAGTGTGTTTCTTGTAAGGCTAGCTAGTGTTTGTTTCCCAGTCAGAAACAGATTTGAATCTCATGAGTTTCTGGTCCTACGAGAAAGAGTTGTTTTCTGGTAAGAGGAGTCACTATTTCGCTCCCATTGCCATACACAGTGCAAATAGGACTCGCGTCTGCGACCTGCAAGTACAGTGTATTTGACTGAAGAGGAGCTACTGTTCTTGTCAGTTTCCTAAGCAGAGTTGAAGTAGATATGGCCCGTTTGTGTAGGAAGCACAGTTCTTTTGTTCTGAGCAAGCTCACTGTTCTGGCCCTATAGGAAACACAGTAGAGTAGAAGAGTGCTCTTTTCTCAAAAGCAGAGTGTGTTTGTTTTAAGTCGAACT
>NW_026737563.1:0-37138 GCF_949786415.1 Peromyscus eremicus | reverse complement strand
AAAAGAGCACTCTTCTACTCTACTGTGTTTCCTATGGGGTTCGAAATGTGACCTTGCTCAGAACAAAAGAACTGTGCTTCATACACACACGGGCCATATCTAGTTCAACTCTGCTTAGGAAACTGACAAGAACAGTAGATCCTCTTCAGTCCAATACACTGTACTTGCTGGGAACAGATGCGAGTGCTATTTGCACTGTGTATGACAATAGGAGCACAATAGTGACTCTTCTTACCAGAAAACAACTCTTGCTCGTAGGACCAGAAACTGCATGTGATTCAACTCCATTTAGGTCTGGGAAGCAAACGCTAGCTTGCCTTACAAGAAACACACTCTGCTTTTGAGAAAAGATGACTCTTCTACTCCTCTGTGTTTCCTATAGGGCCAGAACAGTGAGCTTGCTCAGAACAAAAGAAATGTGCTTCATACACACACGGGCCATATCTAGTTCAACTCTGCTTAGGAACCTGACAAGAACAGTAGATCCTCTTCATTCCAATAGACTGTACATGCTGGGAACAAATGCCAGTGCTATTTGCCCTGTGTATGACAATGGGAGCGCAATAGTTACTCTTCTTACCAGAAAAAACTCTTGCTTGTAGGACCAGAAACTGCATGTGATTCAAGTCCATTTAGGACTGGGAAACAAACGCTAGCTCGACTTACAAGAAACACACTCTGCTTTTGAGAAAAGAGTACTCTTCTACTCTACTGTGTTTCCTATAGGGCCAGAACAGTGAGCTTGCTCAGAACAAAAGAACTGTGCTTCCTACACACACGGGCCATATCTAGTTCAACTCTGCTTAGGAAACTGACAAGAAGAGTAGCTCCGCTTCAGTCCAACACACTGTACTTGCTGGGAAGAGATGCGAGTGCTATTTGCACGGTGTACGGCAATGGGAGCTCAATAGTGACTCTTCTTACCAGAAAACAACTCTTGCTCTTAGTACCAGTAACTGCATGTGATTCAACTTCACTTAGGACTGGGAAACTAACGCTAGCTCGCCGTACAAGAAACACACTCTGCTTTTGAGAAAAGAGCACTCTTCTACTCTACTGTGTTTCCTATGGGGTCCAAACATTGAGCTTGCTCAGAACAAAAGAACTGGGCTTCCTACACACATGGGCCATATCTAGTTCAACTCTGCTTAGGAAACTGACAAGAACAGTAGCTCCTCTTCAGTGCAATACACTGTACTTGCTGGGAACAGACGCGAGTGCTATTTGCACTGTGTATGTCAATGGGAGCGCAATAGTGACTTTGATTACGAGAAAACAACTCTTGCTCGTAGGACCAAAAACTGCATGTGATTCAACTCCATTTAGGACTGGGAAACAAACTCTAGCTCGCCTTACAAGAAACACACTCTGCTTTTGAGAAAAAGGAGCAGTCTTCTATTCTACTGTGGTTCATATGGGGTCCGAACATTGAGCTTACTCAGAACAAAAGAACTGTCCTTCCTACACACGGGACATATCTAGTTCAACTTTGCTCAGGAAACGGACAAGAACAGTAGCTCCTCTTCAGTCCAATACACTGTCCTTGCTGGGAAATGACGCGAGTGCTATTTGCACTGTGTACGGCATTGGGAGCGAAATAGTGACTCTTTTTACCAGAAAACGACTCTTGCTCGTAGGACTAGAAAGTGCATGTGATTCAACTCCATTTAGGACTGGGAAACAAATGCTATCTCGCCTTACAAGAAACACACTCTGATTTTGAGAAAAGAGCACTCTTGTACTCTACTGTGTTTCCTATAGGGCCAGAACAGTGAGCTTGCTCAGAACAAAAGAACTGTGCTTCCTACACACACGGGCCATATCTAGTTCAACTCTGTTTAGGAAACTGACGAGAGCAGTAGCTCCTCTTCAGTCCAATACACTGTACTTGCTGGGAACCGACGTGAGTGCTCTTTGCACTGTGCACAGCAATGGGAGCACAATAGTGACCCTTCTTACCAGAAAACAACTCTTGGTCTTAGGACCAGAAACTGCATTTGATTCATTCCACTTAGGACTGGGAAACAAACGCTAGCTCGCATTACAAGAAACACGCTCTGCTTTTGAGAATAGGGCACACATCTACTCTACTGTGTTTCCTATGGGGTCCAAACAGTGTGCTTGCTCAGAACAAAAGAACTGTGCTTCCTACACACACGGGTCATATCTAGTTCAACTCTGCTTAGGAAACTGACAAAAACAGTAGCTCCTCTTCAAACCAATACACTGTGCTTGCTGGAAACCGACGCGAGTGCTATTTGTAATGTGTATGGCAATGGGAGCGCAATTGTGACTCTTCTTACCAGAAAACAACTTTTGCTCTTAGTACCAGAAACTGCATTTGTTTCAATCCACTTAGGACTGGGAAACAAACGCCAGCTCGCCTTACAAGAAACACGCTCTGCTTTTGAGAAAAGAACACTCTTCTACTCTACTGTGTTTCCTATAGGGCCAGAACAGTGAGCTTGCTCAGAACAAAAGAACTGTGCTTCCTACACACACGGGCCATATCTAGTTCAATTCTGCTTCGTTAACTGACAAGAACAGTAGCTCCTCTTCAGTCCAATACACTGTACTTGCTGGAACAGACGCGAGTGCTATTTGCACTGTGTATGGCAAAGGGAGCGCAATAGTGACTCTTCTTACCAGAAAACAACTCTTGCTCTTAGGACCAGAAACTGCATTTGAATCAATCCACTTAGGACTGGGAAACAAACGCTAGCTCGCCTTACAAGAAACACGCTCTGCTTTTGAGAATAGGACATACATCTTCTCTACTGTGTTTCCTATGGGGTCCAAACAGTGAGCTTGCTCAGAACAAAAGAATTGTGCTTCCTACACACACGGTTCATATCTAGTTCAACTCTGCTTAGGAAACTGACAAGAACAGTAGCTCCTCTTCAGTCCCATACACTGTACTTGCTGGGAACAGACGCGAGTGCTAATTGCACTGTGTATTGCAATGGGAGCGCAATATTGACTTTCCTTACCAGAAAACAACTCTTGCTCGTATGACCAAAAACTGCATGTGATTCAACTCCATTTAGGACTGGGAAACAAACGCTAGCTCACCTTACAAGAAACACAGTCTGCTTCTGAGAAAAGAGCACTCTTCTACTCTACTGTGTTTCATATAGGGCCAGAACAGTGAGCTTGCTGAGTACAAAAGAACTGTGCTTCCTACACACATCGGCCATATCTAGTTCAACTCTGCTTAGGAACCTGACAAGAACAGTAGATCCTCTTCAGTCCAATACACTGTACATGCTGGGAACAGACGCCAGTGCTATTTGCCCTGTGTATGACACTGGGAGCACAATAGTGACTCTTATTACCAGAAAAAAACTCTTGCTCGTAGGACCAGAAACTGCAGTGATTCAACTCCATTTAGGACTGGGAAACAAACGCTAGCTTGCCTTACAAGAAACACAGTCTGCTTTTGAGAAAAGAGCACTCTTCTACTCTACTGTGTTTCCTATAGGGCCAGAACAGTGAGCTTGCTAATAACAAAAGAACTGTGAGTCCTACACACACGGCCATATCTAGTTTAACTCTGCTTAGGAAACTGACAAAAACAGTAGCTCCTCTTCAGTCCAATACACTGTGCATACTGGGAACAGACGCGAGTGCTATTTGCACTGTGTACGGCAATTGGAGCACAATAGTGACCCTTCTTACCAGAAAACAACTCTTGCTCGTAGGACCAGAATCTGCATGTGATTCAACTCCATTTAGGATTGGGAAACAAACGCTAGCTCGCCTTACAAGAAACACACTCTGCTTTTGAGAAAAGAGCACTCTTCTACTCTACTGTGTTTTCTATGTGGTCCGAACAGTGAGCTTGCTGAGAACAAAAGAACTGTGCTTTCTAAACACACGGGCCATATCTAGTTCAACTCTGCTTAGGAAACTGACAAGAACAGTAGCTCCTCTTCAGACCAATACACTGTACTTGCTGGAAACAGACGCGAGTGCTATTTGTAATGTGTATGGCAATGGGAGCGCAATAGTGTCTCTTCTTACCAGAAAACAACTCTTGCTCATAGGACCAGAAACTGCATGTGATTATACTCCATTTAGGATTGGGAAACAAATGCCAGCTCGCTTACAAGAAACATACTCTGCTTTTGAGAATAGGGCACACATCTACTCTATTGTGTTTCCTGTGGCTTCCAAACAGTGAGCTTGCTCAGAACAATAGAATTGTGCTTCCTACACATGGGTCATATCTAGTTAAACTCTGCTTAGGAAACTGACAAGAACAGTAGCTCCTCTTCAGACCAATATACTGTACTTGCTGGAAACAGACGCGAGTGCTATTTGTACTGTGTATGGCAATGGGAGCACAATAGTGACTCTTCTTACTAGAAAACAACTCTTGCTCTTAGGACAAGAAACTGCATTTGTTTCAATCCACTTAGGACTGGGAAACAAACGCTAGCTCGCCTTACAAGAAACACACTCTGCTTTTGAGAAATGAGCACTCTTCTACTCTACTGTGTTTCCTATGGGGTCCGAACTGTGAGCTTGCTCAGAACAAAAGAACTGTGCTTCCTATACACACGGGCCACATCTAGTTCAACTCTGCTTAGGAAACTGACAAGAACAGTAGCTCCTCTTCAGACCAATACACTGTACTTGATTGGAACAGACACAAGTGCTATTTGTGCTGTGTATGGCAATGGGAGTGCAATAGTGACTCTTCTTACCAAAAAATAACTCTACTCGTAGGACCAGAAACTGCATGTGATTCAAATTCATTTAGGACTGGGAAACAAAAGCTAGCTTGCCTTACAAGAAACACACTCTGCTTTTGAGAAATGAGCACTCTTCTTCTCTGCTATGTGTCCTATGGGTTCCGAACAGTGAGCTTGTTCAGAACAAAAGAACTGTGCTTCCTACGCACACGGGCCATATCTAGTTCAACTCTGCTTAGGAAACTGACAAGAACAGTAGCTCCTCTTCAGTCCAATACACTGTCCTTGCTGGGAACAGACGCGAGTGCTATTTGCACTGTGTATGGCAATGGCAGCCCAATAGTGACTTTGCTTACGAGTAAACAACTCTTGCTCATAGGACCAAAAACTGCATGAGATTCAACTCCATTTAGGACTGGGAAACAAACGCTAGCTCGCCTTACAAGAAACACACTCTGCTTTTGAGAAAAGAGCAGTCTTCTATTTCACTGTGGTTCATATGGTGTCCGAACAGTGAGCTTGCTGAGAACAAAAGAACTGTGCTTCCTACACACATGGGCCATATCTAGTTCAACTCTGCTTAGGAAAGTGACAAGAACAGTAGCTCCTCTTCAGTTCAATACACTGTACTTGCTGGGAACAGACGCGAGTGCTATTTGCACTGTGTATGGCAAAGGGAGCGCAATAGTGACTTTCCTTACCAGAAAACAACTCTTGCTCGTAGGACCAAAAACTGCATGTGATTCAACTCCATTTAGGACTGAGAAACAAACGCTAGCTCGCCTGACAAGAAACACACTCTGCTTTTGAGAAAAGAGCAGTCTTCTATTCTACTGTGGTTCATATGGGGTCCGAACATTGAGCTTGCTCAGAATAAAGAACTGTGCTTCCTACACACACTGGTCATATCTAGTTGAACTCTGCTTAGGAAACTGACAAGAACAGTAGCTCCTCTTCAATCCAATACACTGTACTTGCTGGGAACAGATGCGAGTGCTATTTGCACTATGTATGGCAATAGGAGCACAATAGTGACTCTTCTTATCAGAAAACAACTCTTGCTCGTAGGACCAGAAACTTCATGGGATTCAACTCCATTTAGGACTGGGAAATAAACACTAGCTCGCCTTACAAGAAACACACTCTGCTTTTGAGAAAAGAGCACTCTTCTACTCTTCTGTGTTTCCTATGTGGTCCGAACAGTGAGCTTGCTCAGAACAAAAGAACTGTGCTTCCTACACACAGGGGCCATATCTAGTTCAACTCTGCTTAGCAAACTGACAAGAACAGCAGCTCCGCTTCAGTCCAATACACTGTACTTCCTGGGAACAGATGCGAGTGCTCTTTGCACTGTGTATGGAAATGGGAGCGAAATAGTGACTTTACTTACCAGAAAACACTCTTGCACATAGGAACAAAAACTGCATGTGATTCAACTCCATTTAGGACTGGGAAACAAACGCTAGCTCGCCTAACAAGAAACACACTCTGCTTTGGAGAAAAGAGCACTCTTCTACTCTACTGTGTCTCCTATAGGGCCAGAGCAGTGAGTTTGCTCAGAACAAAAAAACTGTGCTTCCTACAAATACGGCCATATCTAGTTCAATTCTGCTTAGGAAACTGACAAGAACAGTAGATCCTCTTCAGTCCAATACACTGTACATGCTGGGAACAGACGCCAGTGCTATTTGCCCTGTGTATGACAATGGGAGCGCAATAGTGACTCTTCTTACCAGAAAACAACTCTTGCTTGTAGGACAAGAAACTGCATGGAATTCAACTCCATTGAGGACTGGGAAACAAACGCTAGCTCGCCTTACAAGAAACACACTCTGCTTTTGAGAAAAGAGCACTCTTCTACTCTACTGTGTTTCCTATGGGGTCTGAACAGTGAGCTTGCTCAGAACAAAAGAACTGTGCATCCTACACACACGGGCCATATCTAGTTCAACTCTGCTTAGGAAACTGACAAGAACAGTAGCTCCTCTTCAGTCCAATACACTGTACTTGCTGGAACAGACGCCAGTGCTATTTGCACTGTGTATGGCAATGGGAGCGCAATAGTGACTTTGCTTACGAGAAAACAACTCTTGCTCGTAGGACCAAAAACTGCATGTGATTCAACCCCATTTAGGACTGGGAAACAAACTCTAGCTCGCCTTACAAGAAACACACTCTGCTTTTGAGAAAAGAGCAGTCTTCTATTCTACTGTGGTTCATATGGGGTCCGAACACTGAGCTTGCTCAGAACAAAAGAACTGTGCTTCCTACACACACGGGCCATATCTAGTTCAACTCTGCTTAGGAAACTGACAAGAACAGTAGCTCCTCTTCAGTCCAATACACTGTACTTGCGGGGAACAGACACGAGTGCTATTTGAACTGTGTATGGCAATGGGAGTGCAATAGTGACTTTCCTTACCAGAAAACAACTCTTGCTCGTAGGACCAAAAACTGTATGTGATTCAACTCCATTTAGGACTGGGAAACAAACACTAGCTCGCCTTACAAGAAACACACTCTGCTTTTGAGAAAAGAGCACTCTTCTACTCTAATGTGTTTTCTATGGGGTCCGAACATTGAGCTTGCTCAGAACAAAAGAACTGTGCTTCCTACACACAGGGGCCATATCTAGTTCAGCTCTGCTTAGGAAACTGACAAGAACAGTAGCTCCGCTTCAGTCCAATACACTGTACTTGCTGGGAACAGACGCCAGTGCTATTTGCCCTGTGTATGACAAAGGGAGCGTAATAGTGACTCTTCTTACCAGAAAACAACTCTTGCTCGTAGGACCAGAAACTGCATGGGTTTCAACTCCATTTCTGACTGGGAAACAAACACTAGCTCGCCATACAAGAAACACACTCTGCTTTTGAGAAAAGAGCAGTCTTCTACTCTACTGTGTTTCCTATAGGGCCAAAACAGTGAGCGTGCTCAGAACAAAAGAACTGTGCTTCATACAAATACTGCCATATCTAGTTCAATTCTGCTAAGGAAACTGACAAGAACAGTAGATCCTCTTCAGTCCAATACACTGTACATGCTGGGAACAGACGCCAGTGCTATATGCCCTGTGTATGACAATGGGAGCGCAATAGTGACTCTTCTTACCAGAAAACAACTCTTGCTCGTAGGACAATAAACTGCATGTGTTTAAACTCCATTTAGGACTGTGAAACAAAAGCTAGCATGCCTTACAAGAAACACACTCTGCTTTTGAGAAAAGAGCACTCTTCTTCTCTGCTATGTGTCCTATGGGTTCCGAACAGTGAGCTTGTTCAGAACAAAAGAACTGTGCTTCCTATACACACGGGCGATATCTAGTTCAACTCTGCTTAGGAAACTGACAAGAACAGTAGATCCCCTTCAGTCCAATACACTGTACTTCCTGGGGACAGACGCGAGTGCTATTTGCACTGTGTACGGCATTGGGAGCACAATAGTGACTCTTTTTACCAGAAAAAAACTCATGCTCGTAGCACCAGAAACTGCATGTGATTCAACTCCACTTAGGACTGGGAAACAAACGCTAGCTTGCCTTACAAGAAACAAGCTCTGCTTTTGAAAAAAGGGCACACTTCTACTCTACTGTGTTTCCTATAGGACCAGAACAGTGAGCTTGCTCAGAACAAAAGAACTGTGCATCCTACACACACGGGCCATATCTAGTTCAACTCTGCTTAGGCAACTTATGAGAACAGTAGCTCCTCTTTAGTCCAATACACTGTACTTTCTGGGAACAGACGTGAGTGCTATTTGTACTGTGTACAGCAATGGGAGTACAATAGTGACTCTTCTTACCAGAAAACAACTCTGGCTCTTAAGACCAGAAACTGCATGTGATTCAACTCCACTTAGGATGGGAAACAAACGCTAGCTTGCCTTACAAGAAACAAGCTCTTCTTTTGGGAAAAGAGTACTCTTCTACTCTACTGTGTTTCCTATAGGGCCAGAGCAGTGATCTTGCTCAGAACAAAGAACTGTGCTTCCTACACACACGGGCCATATCTAGTTCAACTCTGCATCGGAAACTGACAAGAACAGGAGATCCTCTTCAGTTAAATACACTGTACATGCTGGGAACAGACGCCAGTGCTATTTGCCCTGTGTATGACAATGGGAGCGCAATAGGGACTCTTGTTACCAGAAAACAACTCTTGTTCGTAGGACCAGAAACTGCATGTGATTCAACTCCATTAAGTCTGAGAAGCAAAAGCTAGCTCGCCTTACAAGAAACACACTCTGCTTTTGAGAAAAGAGCACTCTTCTACTCTACTGTGTTTTCTATGCGGTCCGAACAGTGAGCTTGCTCAGAACAAAAGAACTGTGCTTCCTACACACACTGGCCATATCTAGGTCAACTCTGCTTAGGAAACTGACAAGAACAGTAGCTCCTCTTCAGTCCAATACACTGTACTTGACTGGAACAGACGCAAGTGCTATTTGTACTGTGTATGGCAATGGGAGCGCAATAGTGACTCGTCTTACCAAAAAATAACTCTACTCGTAGGACCAGAAACTGCATGTGATTCAAATTCATTTAGGCCTGGGAAACAAAAGCTAGCTCGCCTTACAAGAAACACACTCTGATTTTGAGGAAAGAGCACTCTTCTTCTCTACTATGTGTCCTATGGGTTCCGAACAGTGAGCTTGCTCAGAACAAAAGAACTGTGCTTCCTTCGCACACGGGCCACATGTAGTTCAACTCTGCTTAGGGAACTGTCAAGAACAGTAGCTCCTCTTCAGTCCAATACACTGTACTTGCTGGGAACAGACGCGAGTGCTATTTGCACTGTGAATTTCAATGGGAGCGTAATAGTGACTTTCCTTACCAGAAAACAACTCTTGCTCGTAGGACCAAAAACTGCATGTGATTCAACTCCATTTAGTACTGGGAAAAAAACACTAGCTCGACTTACAAGAAACACACTCTGCTTTTGAGAAAAGAGCAGTCTTCTACTCTACTGTGTTTCCTATAGGGCCAATACAGTGAGCTTGCTCAGAACAAAAGAACTGTGCTTCCTACACAAATGGCCATATCCAGTTCAATTCTGCTTAGGAAACTGACAAGAACAGTAGCTCCTCTTCAGTCCAATACACTGTACTTGCTGGGAACAGAAGCGAGTGCTATTTGCACTGTGTTTGGCAATGGGAGCACAATAGTGACTTTCCTTACCAGAAAACAACTCTTGCGCGTAGGACCAAAAACTGCATGTGATTCAACTCCATTTAGGACTGGGAAAAAAACACTAGCTCAACTTACAAGAAACACACTCTGCTTTTGAGAAAAGAGCACTCTTCTACTCTACTGTATTTCCTATGGGGTCCGAACAGTGAGCTTGCTCAGAACAAAAGAACTGTACTTCCTGCACACATGGCCATATCTAGTTCAATTCTGCTTAGGAAACTGACAAGAACAGTAGATCCTTTTCAGTGCAATACACTGTACATGCTGGGAAAAGAAGCCAGTGCTATTTGCCCTATGTATGACAATGGGAGCATAATAGTGACTCTTCTTACCAGAAAACATCTCTTGCTCGTAGGAACAGAAACTGCATGTGATTCAAATCCATTTAGGACTGGGAAACAAACGCTAGCTCGCCTTACAAGAAACACACTCTGCTTTTGAGAAAAATGCACTCTTCTACTCTACTGTGTTTCCTATAGGGCCAGAGCAGTGAGCTAGCTCAGAACAAAAGAACTGTACTTCCTGCACACATGGCCATATCTAGTTCAACTCTGCATTGGAAACTGACAAGAACAGTAGATCCTCTTCAGTCCAATACACTGTACATGCTGGGAACAGACGCCAGTGCTATTTGCCCTGTGTCTGTCAATGGGAGCGCAATAGTGACTCTTCTTACCAGAAAACAACTCTTGCTCATAGGACCAGAAACTGCATGTGATTCAACTCCATTTAGGTCTGGGAAGCAAACGCTAGCTCGCCTTACAAGAAACACACTCTGCTTTTGAGAAAAGAGCACTCTTCTACTCTACTGTGTTATCTACGGGGTCAGAACAGTGAGCTCGCTCAGAACAAAAGAACTGTGCTTCCTATACACACGGGCCACATCTAGTTCAACTCTGCGTAGGAAACTGACAAAAAAAGTAGCTCCTCTTCAGTTCAATACACTGTACTTGATTGGAACAGACGAAAGTGTTATTTGTACTGTATATGGCAATGGGAGCACAATAGTGACTCTTCTTACCAAAATATAACTCTACTCGTAGGACCAGAAACTGCATGTGATTCAAATTCATTTAGGACTGGGAAACAAAACTAGCTTGGCTTACAAGAAACACACTCTGCTCTTGAGAAAAGAGCACTCTTCTTCTCTACTATGTGTCCTATGGGTTCCGAACAGTGAGCTTGCTCAGAACAAAAGAACTGTGCTTCCTACGCACACGGGCCATATCTAGTTCAACTCTGCTTAGGAAACTGACAAGAACAGTAGCTCCTCTTCAGTCCAATACATGTACTTGCTGGAAAGAGATGCGAGTGCTATTTGTACTGTGTTTGGCAATGGGAGCGCAATAGTGACTTTCCTTACCAGAAAACAACTCTTGAGCGTAGGACCAAAAACTGCATGTGATTCAACTCCATTTAGGCCTGGGAAACAAACGCTAGCTCGCCTTACAAGAAACACACTCTGCTTTTGAGAAAAGAGCACTCATCTACTATACTGTGTTTCCTATAGGGCGAGAACAGTGAGCTTGTTCAGAACAAAAGAACTGTGCGTCCTACACACACGGGCTATATCTAGTTCAACTCTGTGTAGGAAACTGACAAGAACAGTAGATCCTCTTCAGTCCAATACGCTATATATGCTGGGAAAAGACGCCAGTGCTATTTGCCCTGTGTATGACAATGCGAGCACAATAGTGACTCTTCTTACCAGAAAACAACTCTTGCTTGTAGGACCAGAAACTGCATGTGATTCAACTCCATTCAGATCTGGGATGCAAACGCTATCTCGCCTTACAAGAAACACACTCTGCTTTTGAGAAAAGAGCACTGAGTTTCCTATGGGGTCCGCACAGTGAGCTAGCTCAGAACAAAAGAGCTGTGCTTCCTATACACACAGGCCATATCTAGTTCAACTCTGCTTAGGAAACTGACAAGAACAGTAGCTCCTCTTCAGTCCAATACACTGTACTTACTGGGAACAGATGCGAGTGCTATTTGCACTGTGTTTTGCAATGGGAGCACGATAGTGACTTTCCTTACCAGAAAACAACCCTTGCGCGTAGGACCAAAAACTGCATGTGATTCAACTCCATTTAGGACTGGGAAACAAACGCTATCTCGCCTTACAAGAAACACACTCTGCTTTTGAGAAAAGTGCACTCTTCTTCTCTACTGTGTTTCCTATGGGGTTCGAAATGTGAGCTTGCTCAGAACAAAAGAACTGTGCTTCATACACACACGGGCCATATCTAGTTCAACTCTGCTTAGGAAACTGACAAGAACAGTAGATCCTCTTCAGTCCAATACACTGTACTTGCTGGGAACAGATGCGAGTGCTATTTGCACTGTGTATGACAATAGGAGCACAATAGTGACTCTTCTTACCAGAAAACAACTCTTGCTCGTAGGACCAGAAACTGCATGTGATTCAACTCCATTTAGGTCTGGGAATCAAACGCTAGCTTGCCTTACAAGAAACACACTCTGCTTTTGAGAAAAGATGACTCTTCTACTCCTCTGTGTTTCCTATAGGGCCAGAACAGTGAGCTTGCTCAGAACAAAAGAAATATGCTTTATACACACACGGGCCATATCTAGTTCAACTCTGCTTAGGAACCTGACAAGAACAGTAGATCCTCTTCAGTCCAATACACTGTACATGCTGGGAACAAATGCCAGTGCTATTTGCCCTGTGTTTGACAATGGGAGCGCAATAGTGACTCTTCTTACCAGAAAAAACTCTTGCTTGTAGGACCAGAAACTGCATGTGATTCAAGTCCATTTAGGACTGGGAAACAAACGCTAGCTCGACTTACAAGAAACACACTCTGCTTTTGAGAAAAGAGTACTCTTCTACTCTACTGTGTTTCCTATAGGGCCAGAACAGTGAGCTTGCTCAGAACAAAAGAACTGTGCTTCCTACACACGGGCCATATCTAGTTCAACTCTGCTGAGGAAACTGACAAGAACAGTAGCTCCGCTTCAGTCCAATACACTGTACTTGCTGGGAAGAGATGCGAGTGCTATTTGCACGGTGTACGGCAATGGGAGCACAATAGTGACTCTTCTTACCAGAAAACAACTCTTGCTCTTAGTACCAGTAACTGCATGTGATTCAACTTCACTTAGGACTGGGAAACAAACGCTAGCTCGCCTTACAAGAAACACACTCTGCTTTTGAGAAAAGAGCACTCTTCTACTCTACTGTGTTTCCTATGGGGTCCGAACATTGAGCTTGCTCAGAACAAAGAACTGGGCTTCCTACACACATGGGCCATATCTAGTTCAACTCTGCTTAGGAAACTGACAAGAACAGTAGCTCCTCTTCAGTCCAATACACTGTACTTGCTGGGAACAGACGCGAGTGCTATTTGCACTGTGTATGGCAATGGGAGCGCAATAGTGACTTTGATTACGAGAAAACAACTCTTGCTCGTAGGACCAAAAACTGCATGTGATTCAACTCCATTTAGGACTGGGAAACAAACTCTAGCTCGCCTTACAAGAAACACACTCTGCTTTTGAGAAAAAGGAGCAGTCTTCTATTCTACTGTGGTACATACGGGGTCCGAACATTGAGCTTACTCAGAACAAAAGAACTGTGCTTCCTACACAAGGGACATATCTAGTTCAACTCTGCTTAGGAAACTGACAAGAACAGTAGCTCCTCTTCAGTCCAATACACTGTCCTTGCTGGGAACAGACGCGAGTGCTATTTGCACTGTGTATGGCAATGGGAGCGCAATAGTGACTTTGCTTACGAGTAAACAACTCTTGCTCGTAGGACCAAAAACTGCATGAGATTCAACTCCATTTAGGACTGGGAAACAAACGCTAGCTCGCCTTACAAGAAACACACTCTGCTTTTGAGAAAAGAGCAGTCGTCTATTTCACTGTGGTTCATATGGTGTCCGAACAGTGAGCTTGCTGAGAACAAAAGAACTGTGCTTCCTACACACATGGGCCATATCTAGTTCAACTCTGCTTAGGAAAGTGACGAGAACAGTAGCTCCTCTTCAGTTCAATACACTGTACTTGCTGGGAACAGACGCGAGTGCTATTTGCACTGTGTATGGCAAAGGGAGCGCAATACTGACTTTCCTTACCAGAAAACAACTCTTGCTCGTAGGACCAAAAACTGCATGTGATTCAACTTCATTTAGGACTGAGAAACAAACGCTAGCTCGCCTTACAAGAAACACACTCTGCTTTTGAGAAAAGAGCAGTCTTCTATTCTACTGTGGTTCATATGGGGTCCGAACATTGAGCTTGCTCAGAAAAATGAACTGTGCTTCCTACACACACTGGCCATATCTAGTTCAACTCTGCTTAGGAAACTGACAAGAACAGTAGCTCCTCTTCAATCCATTACACTGTACTTGCTGGGAACAGATGCAAGTGCTATTTGCACTGTGTGTGGCAATAGGAGCACAATAGTGACTCTTCTTATCAGAAAACAACTCTTGCTCGTAGGACCAGAAACTGCATGGGATTCAACTCCATTTAGGACTGGGAAATAAACACTAGCTTGCCTTACAAGAAAGACACTCTGATTTTGATAAAAGAGCACTCTTCTACTCAACTGTGTTTCCTATAGGGCCAGAACAGTGATTTTGCTCAGAACAAAAGAACTGTGCTTCCTACAAATACGGCCATATCTAGTTCAATTCTGCTTAGGAAACTCAAAAGAACAGTAGATCCTCTTCAGTCCAATACACTGTACATGCTGGGAACAGACGCCAGTTCTATTTGCCCTGTGTATGACAATGGGAGTGCAATAGTGACTCTTCTTGCCAGAAAACAACTCTTGCTCATAGGACAAGAAACTGCATGTGATTCAACTCCATTTAGGACTGGGAAACAAACGCTAGCTCGCCTTACAAGAAACACACTCTGCTTTTGAGAAAAGACCACTCTTCTACTCTACTGTGTTTCCTAAGGGTTCCGAAAAGTGAGCTTGCTGAGAACAAAAGAACTATGCTTCCTACACACAGGGGCCATATCTAGTTCAACCCTGCTTAGGAAACTGACAAGAACAGTAGCTCCTCTTCAGTGCAATACACTGTACTTGCTAGGAACAGATGCGAGTGCTACTTGCACTGTGTATGGCAAAGGGAACACAATAGTGACTTTCCTTACTAGAAAACAACTCTTGTTCGTAGCACCAAAAACTGCATGTGATTCAACTCCATTTAGGACTGGGAAACAAACGCTAGCTCGCCTTACAAGAAACACACTCTGCTTTTGAGAAAAGAGCAGTCTTCTATTCTACTGTGGTTCATATGGGGTCCGAACATTGAGCTTGCTCAGAATAAAAGAACTGTGCTTCCTACACACACGGGCCATATCTAGTTCAACTCTGCTTAGGAAACTGACAAGAACAGTAGCTCCTCTTCAGTCCAATACACTGTACTTGCTGGAACAGTCGCCAGTGCTATTTGCAATGTGTATGGCAATGGGAGCACAATAGTGTACTTTCCTTACCAGAAAACAACTCTTGCTCGTAGGACCAAAAACTGCATGTGATTCAACTCCATTTAGGACTGGGAAACAAACTCTAGCTCGCCTTACAAGAAACACACTCTGCTTTTGAGAAAAAGGAGCAGTCTTCTATTCTACTGTGGTTCATATGGGGTCCGAACATTGAGCTTACTCAGAACAAAAGAACTGTGCTTCCTACACACGGGACATATGTAGTTCAACTCTGCTTAGGAAACTGACAAGAACAGTAGCTCCTCTTCAGTCCAATACACTGTACTTGCTGGGAACAGACGCGAGTGCTATTTGCACTGTGTATGGCAATGGGAACGCAATAGTGACTTTGCTTACGAGTAAACAACTCTTGCTCGTAGGACCAAAAACTGCATGAGATTCAACTTCATTTAGGACTGGGAAACAAACGCTAGCTCGCCTTACAAGAAACACACTCTGCTTTTGAGAAAAGAGCAGTCTTCTATTCTACTGTGGTTCATATGGGGTCCGAACATTGAGCTTGCTCAGAAAAAAGAACTGTGCTTCCTACACACACTGGCCATATCTAGTTGAACTCTGCTTAGGAAACTGACAAGAAGGTAGCTCCTCTTCAATCCAATACACTGTACTTGCTGGGAACAGATGCGAGTGCTATTTGCACTGTGTATGGCAATAGGAGCACAATAGTGACTCTTCTTATCAGAAAACAACTCTTGCTCGTAGGACCAGAAACTGCATGGGAGTCAACTCCATTTAGGACTGGGAAATAAACACTAGCTTGCCTTACAAGAAAGACACTCTGATTTTGATAAAAGAGCACTCTTCTACTCAACTGTGTTTCCTATGGGGTCTGAACAGTGAGCTTGCTCAGAACAAAAGAACTGTGCTTCCTACACACAGGGGCCATATCTAGTTCAACTCTGCTTAGGAAACTGACAAGAACAGTAGATCCCCTTCAGTCCAATACACTGTACATGCTGGGAACAGACGCCAGTGCTATTTGCCCTGTGTATGAAAATGGGAGCGCTATAGTGACTCTTCTTACCAGAAAACAACTCTTGCTCGTAGGACCAGCAACTGGATGTGATTCAACTGCATTTAGAACTGGGAAACAAACGCTAGCTCGCCTTACTAGAAACACACTCTGCTTTTGAGAAAAGAGCACTCTTCTACTCTACTGTGTTTGCTATAGGGCAAAAACAGTGAGTTTGCTCAGGACAAAAGAACTGTGCTTCCTACAAATATGGCCATATCTAGTTCAATTCTGCTTAGGAAACTGACAAGAACAGTAGATCCTCTTCAGTCCAATACACTGTACTTGCTGGGAACAGACGCGAGTGCTATTTACACTGTATATGGCAATGGGAGCGCTATAGTGACTTTTTTTAACCAGAAAACACCTCTTGCTCGTAGGACCAGAAACTGCATGTGATTCAACTCCATTTAGGACTGGGAAAAAAACACTAGCTTGCCTTACAAGAAACACACTCTGCTTTTGAGAAAAGAGCACTCTTCTACTCTTCTGTGTTTCCTATGTGGTCCGAACAGTGAGCTTGCTCAGAACAAAAGAACTGTGCTTCCTACACACAGGGGCCATATCTAGTTCAACTCTGCTTAGCAAACTGACAAGAACAGCAGCTCCGCTTCAGTCCAATACACTGTACTTCCTGGGAACAGATGCGAGTGCTATTTGCACTGTGTATGGAAATGGGAGCGCAATAGTGACTTTACTTACCAGAAAACAACTCTTGCACATAGGAACAAAAACTGCATGTGATTCAACTCCATTTAGGCCTGGGAAACAAACGCTAGCTTGCCTTACAAGAAACACACTCTGCTTTTGAGAAAAGAGCACTCTTCTACTCTACTGTGTCTCCTATAGGGCCAGAACAGTGAGTTTGCTCAGAACAAAAAAACTGTGCTTCCTACAAATACGGCCATATCTAGTTCAATTCTGCTTAGGAAACTGACAAGAACAGTAGCTCCTCTTCAGTCCAATACACTGTACATGCTGGGAACAGACGCCAGTGCTATTTGCCCTGTGTATGACAATGGGAGCGCAATAGTGACTCTTCTTACCAGAAAAAAACTCTTGCTCGTAGGACAAGAAACTGCATGGAATTCAACTCCATTTAGGACTGGGAAACAAACGCTAGCTCGCCTTACAAGAAACACACTCTGCTTTTGAGAAAAGAGCACTCTTCTACTCTACCGTGTTTCCTATGGGGTCTGAACAGTGAGCTTGCTCAGAACAAAAGAACTGTGCTTCCTACACACACGGGCAATATCTAGTTCAACTCTGCTTAGGAAACTGACAAGAACAGTAGCTCCTCTTCAGTCCAATACACTGTACTTGCTGGAACAGACGCCAGTGCTATTTGCACTGTGTATGGCAATGGGAGCGCAATAGTGACTTTCCTTACCAGAAAACAACTCTTGCTCGTAGGACCAAAAACTGTATGTGATTCAACTCCATTTAGGACTGGGAAACAAACACTAGCTCGCCTTACAAGAAACACACTCTGCTTTTGAGAAAAGAGCACTCTTCTACTCTAATGTGTTTTCTATGGGGTCCGAACATTGAGCTTGCTCAGAACAGAAGAACTGTGCTTCCTACACACAGGGGCCATATCTAGTTCAGCTCTGCTTAGGAAACTGACAAGAACAGTAGCTCCGCTTCAGTCCAATACACTGTACATGCTGGGAACAGACGCCAGTGCTATTTGCCCTGTGTATGAAAATGGGAGTGCAATAGTGACTCTTCTTACCAGAAAACAACTCTTGCTCGTAGGACCAGAAACTGGATGTGAATCAACTGCATTTAGAACTGGGAAACAAACGCTAGCTCGCCTTACTAGAAACACACTCTGCTTTTGAGAAAAGAGCACTCTTCTACTCTACTGTGTTTCCTATAGGGCAAAAACAGTGAGTTTGCTCAGGACAAACGAACTGTGCTTCCTACAAATACGGCCATATCTAGTTCAATTCTGCTTAGGAAACTGACAAGAACAGTAGATCCTCTTCAGTCCAATACACTGTACTTGCTGAAACAGACGCCAGTGCTATTTGCACTGTGTATGGAATGGGAGCGCAATAGTGACTTTGCTTACGAGAAAACACCTCTTGCTCGTAGGACCAGAAACTGCATGGGATTCAACTCCATTTTGGACTGGGAAACAAACGCTAGCTCGCCATACAAGAAACACACTCTGCTTTTGAGAAAAGAGCACTCTTCTACTCTACTGGGTTTCCTATGGGGTCCAAAGAGTGAGCTTGCTCTGAACAAAAGAACTGTGCTTCCTACACACACGAGCCATATCTAGTTCAACTCTGCTTAGGAAACTGACAGGAACAGTAGCTCCTCTTCAGTCCAATACACTGTACTTGCTGGGAACAGACGCGAGGGCTATTTGCACTGTGTATGGCAAAGGGAGCGCAATAGTGACTCTTCTTACCAGAAAACAACTCTTGCTCGTAGGACCAGAACCTGGATGTGATTCAACTCCATTTACGATTCGGAAACAAACGCTAGCTCGTCTTACAAGAAACAAACTCTGCTTTTGAGAAAAGAGCACTCTTCTACTCTACTGTGTTTCCTATGGGATCCAAACAGTGAGCTTGCTCAGAACAAATGAACTGTGCTTCCTACACATGGGTCATATCTAGTTAAACTCTGCTTAGGAAACTGACAAGAACAGTAGCTCCTCTTCAGTCCAATACACAGTACTTGCTGGGAACAGACGCGAGTGCTATTTGCACTGTGTTTGGCAATGGGAGCACAATAGTGACTTTCCTTACCAGAAAACAACTCTTGCTCATAGGAACGGAAACTGCATTTTATTCAACTCCATTTAATACTAGGAAACAAACTCTAGCTGGCCTTACAAGAAACACACTCTGCTTTGGAGGAAAGAGCACTCTTCTAATCTACTGTGTTTCCTATAGGGCCAGAACAGTGAGCTTGCTGAGTACAAAAGAACTGTGCTTCCTACACACATGGGCCATATCAAGTTCAACTCTGCTTTGGAACCTGACAAGAACAGTAGATCCTCTTTAGTCCAATACACTGTACATGCTGGAAACAGAGGCCAGTGCTATTTGCCCTGAGTATGACAATGGGAGAGCAACAGTTACTCTTATTACCAGAATAAACTCTTGCTCGTAGGACCAGAAACTGCATGTGATTAAATTCCATTTAGGACTGGGAAACAAACGCTAGCTCGCCTTACAAGAAACACACTCTGCTTTTGAGAAAAATGCACTCTTCTACTCTACTGTGTTTCCTATAGGGTTCGAAATGTGAGCTTGCTCAGAACAAAAGAACTGTGCTTCCTACACACACGGGCCATATCTAGTTCAACTCTGCTTAGGAAACTGAAAAAAACAGAAGATCCTCTTCAGTCCAATACGCTGTACATGCTGGGAACAGTTCTGTGCTATTTGCACTGTGTATGGCAATGGGAGCACAATAGTGACTCTTCTTACCAGAAAACAACTCTTGCTCGTAGGACCAGAAACTGCATGTGATTCAACTCCATTTAGGACTGGGAAACAAACGCTAGCTCGCCTTACAAGAAACACACTCTGCTTTTGAGAAAAGAGCACTCTTCTACTCTACTGTGTTTCCTATGGGGTCCAAACAGTGAGCTTGCTCAGAACAAAAGAACTGTGCTTCCTACACACGGGACATATGTAGTACAACTCTGCTTAGGAAACTGACAAGAACAGTAGCTCCTCTTCAGTCCAATACACTGTACTTGCTGGAACAGACGCCAGTGCTATTTGCCCTGTGTATGACAATGGGAGCGCAATAGTGACTCTTCTTACCAGAAAAAAACTCTTGCTCGTAGGACAAGAAACTGCATGGAATTCAACTCCATTTAGGACTGGGAAACAAACGCTAGCTCGCCTTACAAGAAACACACTCTGCTTTTGAGAAAAGAGCACTCTTCTACTCTACCGTGTTTCCTATGGGGTCTGAACAGTGAGCTTGCTCAGAACAAAAGAACTGTGCTTCCTACACACACGGGCAATATCTAGTTCAACTCTGCTTAGGAAACTGACAAGAACAGTAGCTCCTCTTCAGTCCAATACACTGTACTTGCTGGAACAGACGCCAGTGCTATTTGCACTGTGTATGGCAATGGGAGCGCAATAGTGACTTTCCTTACCAGAAAACAACTCTTGCTCGTAGGACCAAAAACTGTATGTGATTCAACTCCATTTAGGACTGGGAAACAAACACTAGCTCGCCTTACAAGAAACACACTCTGCTTTTGAGAAAAGAGCACTCTTCTACTCTAATGTGTTTTCTATGGGGTCCGAACATTGAGCTTGCTCAGAACAGAAGAACTGTGCTTCCTACACACAGGGGCCATATCTAGTTCAGCTCTGCTTAGGAAACTGACAAGAACAGTAGCTCCGCTTCAGTCCAATACACTGTACATGCTGGGAACAGACGCCAGTGCTATTTGCCCTGTGTATGAAAATGGGAGTGCAATAGTGACTCTTCTTACCAGAAAACAACTCTTGCTCGTAGGACCAGAAACTGGATGTGAATCAACTGCATTTAGAACTGGGAAACAAACGCTAGCTCGCCTTACTAGAAACACACTCTGCTTTTGAGAAAAGAGCACTCTTCTACTCTACTGTGTTTCCTATAGGGCAAAAACAGTGAGTTTGCTCAGGACAAACGAACTGTGCTTCCTACAAATACGGCCATATCTAGTTCAATTCTGCTTAGGAAACTGACAAGAACAGTAGATCCTCTTCAGTCCAATACACTGTACTTGCTGAAACAGACGCCAGTGCTATTTGCACTGTGTATGGAATGGGAGCGCAATAGTGACTTTGCTTACGAGAAAACACCTCTTGCTCGTAGGACCAGAAACTGCATGGGATTCAACTCCATTTTGGACTGGGAAACAAACGCTAGCTCGCCATACAAGAAACACACTCTGCTTTTGAGAAAAGAGCACTCTTCTACTCTACTGGGTTTCCTATGGGGTCCAAAGAGTGAGCTTGCTCTGAACAAAAGAACTGTGCTTCCTACACACACGAGCCATATCTAGTTCAACTCTGCTTAGGAAACTGACAGGAACAGTAGCTCCTCTTCAGTCCAATACACTGTACTTGCTGGGAACAGACGCGAGGGCTATTTGCACTGTGTATGGCAAAGGGAGCGCAATAGTGACTCTTCTTACCAGAAAACAACTCTTGCTCGTAGGACCAGAACCTGGATGTGATTCAACTCCATTTACGATTCGGAAACAAACGCTAGCTCGTCTTACAAGAAACAAACTCTGCTTTTGAGAAAAGAGCACTCTTCTACTCTACTGTGTTTCCTATGGGATCCAAACAGTGAGCTTGCTCAGAACAAATGAACTGTGCTTCCTACACATGGGTCATATCTAGTTAAACTCTGCTTAGGAAACTGACAAGAACAGTAGCTCCTCTTCAGTCCAATACACAGTACTTGCTGGGAACAGACGCGAGTGCTATTTGCACTGTGTTTGGCAATGGGAGCACAATAGTGACTTTCCTTACCAGAAAACAACTCTTGCTCATAGGAACGGAAACTGCATTTTATTCAACTCCATTTAATACTAGGAAACAAACTCTAGCTGGCCTTACAAGAAACACACTCTGCTTTGGAGGAAAGAGCACTCTTCTAATCTACTGTGTTTCCTATAGGGCCAGAACAGTGAGCTTGCTGAGTACAAAAGAACTGTGCTTCCTACACACATGGGCCATATCAAGTTCAACTCTGCTTTGGAACCTGACAAGAACAGTAGATCCTCTTTAGTCCAATACACTGTACATGCTGGAAACAGAGGCCAGTGCTATTTGCCCTGAGTATGACAATGGGAGAGCAACAGTTACTCTTATTACCAGAATAAACTCTTGCTCGTAGGACCAGAAACTGCATGTGATTAAATTCCATTTAGGACTGGGAAACAAACGCTAGCTCGCCTTACAAGAAACACACTCTGCTTTTGAGAAAAATGCACTCTTCTACTCTACTGTGTTTCCTATAGGGTTCGAAATGTGAGCTTGCTCAGAACAAAAGAACTGTGCTTCCTACACACACGGGCCATATCTAGTTCAACTCTGCTTAGGAAACTGAAAAAAACAGAAGATCCTCTTCAGTCCAATACGCTGTACATGCTGGGAACAGTTCTGTGCTATTTGCACTGTGTATGGCAATGGGAGCGCAATAGTGACTCTTCTTACCAGAAAACAACTCTTGCTCGTAGGACCAGAAACTGCATGTGATTCAACTCCATTTAGGACTGGGAAACAAACGCTAGCTCGCCTTACAAGAAACACACTCTGCTTTTGAGAAAAGAGCACTCTTCTACTCTACTGTGTTTCCTATGGGGTCCAAACAGTGAGCTTGCTCAGAACAAAAGAACTGTGCTTCCTACACACGGGACATATGTAGTACAACTCTGCTTAGGAAACTGACAAGAACAGTAGCTCCTCTTCAGTCCAATACACTGTCCTTGCTGGGAACAGACGCGAGTGCTATTTGCACTGTGTATGGCAATGGGAACGCAATAGTGACTTTGCTTACGAGTAAACAACTCTTGCTAGTAGGACCAAAAACTGCATGAGATTCAACTCCATTTAAGACTGGGAAACAAACGCTAGCTCGCCTTACAAGAAACACACTCTGCTTTTGAGAAAAGAGCAGTCTTCTATTTCACTGTGGTTCATATGGTGTCCGAACAGTGAGCTTGCTGAGAACAAAAGAACTGTGCTTCCTACACACATGGGCCATATCTAGTTCAACTCTGCTTAGGAAAGTGACAAGAACAGTAGCTCCTCTTCAGATCAATACACTGTACTTGCTGGGAACAGATGCGAGTGCTATTTGCACTGTGTATGGCAAAGGGAGCGCAATACTGACTTTCCTTACCAGAAAACAACTCTTGCTCGTAGGACCAAAAACTGCATGTGATTCAACTCCATTTAGGACTGAGAAACAAATGCTAGCTCGCCTGACAAGACACACACTCTGCTTTTGAGAAAAAAGCAGTCTTCTATTCTACTGTGGTTCATATGGGGTCCGAACATTGAGCTTGCTCAGAAAAAAGAACTGAGCTTCCTACACACACTGGCCATATCTAGTTGAACTCTGCTTAGGAAACTGACAAGAACAGAAGCTCCTCTTCAATCCAATACACTGTACTTGCTGGGAACAGATGCGAGTGCTATTTGCACTATGTATGGCAATAGGAGCACAATAGTGACTCTTCTTATCAGAAAACAACTCTTGCTCGATGGACCAGAAACTGCATGGGATTCAACTCCATTTAGGACTGGGAAATAAACACTAGCTTGCCTTACAAGAAAGACACTCTGATTTTGATAAAAGAGCACTCTTCTACTCAACTGTGTTTCCTATGGGGTCCGAACAGTGAGCTTGCTCAGAACAAAAGAACTGTGCTTCCTACACACAGGGGCCATATCTAGTTCAACTCTGTTTAGGAAACTGACAAGAACAGTAGATCCTCTTCAGTCCAATACACTGTACATGCTGGGAACAGACGCCAGTGCTATTTGCCCTGTGTATGAAAATGGGAGCGCAATAGTGACTCTTCTTACCAGAAAACAACTCTTGCTCGTAGGACCAGAAACTGGATGTGATTCAACTGCATTTAGAAAAGGGAAACAAACGCTAGCTCGCCTTACTAGAAACACACTCTGCTTTTGAGAAAAGAGCACTCTTCTACTCTACTGTGTTTGCTATAGGGCAAAAACAGTGAGTTTGCTCAGGACAAAAGAATTGTGCTTCCTACAAATACAGCCATATCTAGTTCAATTCTGTTTAGGAAACTGACAAGAACAGTAGATCCTCTTCAGTCCAATACACTGTACTTGCTGGGAACAGACGCGAGTGCTATTTACACTGTATATGGCAATGGGAGCACAATAGTGACTTTTTTTAACCAGAAATCACCTCTTGCTCGTAGGACCAGAAACTACATGTGATTCAACTCCATTTAGGACTGGGAAACAAACACTAGCTCGCCTTACAAGAAACACACTCTGCTTTTGAGAAAAGAGCACTCTTCTACTCTTCTGTGTTTCCTATGTGGTCCGAACAGTGAGCTTGCTCAGAACAAAAGAACTGTGCTTCCTACACACAGGGGCCATATCTAGTTCAACTCTGCTTAGCAAACTGACAAGAACAGCAGCTCCGCTTCAGTCCAATACACTGTACTTCCTGGGAACAGATGCGAGTGCTATTTGCACTGTGAATGTAAATGGGAGCGCAATAGTGACTTTACTTACCAGAAAACAACTCTTGCACATAGGAACAAAAACTGCATGTGATTCAACTCCATTTAGGACTGGGAAACAAACGCTAGCTCGCCTTACAAGAAACACACTCTGCTTTTGAGAAAAGAGCACTCTTCTACTCTACTGTGTTTCCTATGGGGTCTGAACAGTGAGCTTGCTCAGAACAAAAGAACTGTGCTTCCCACACACACGGGCCATATCTAGTTCAACTCTGCTTAGGAAACTGACAAGAACAGTAGCTCCTCTTCAGTCCAATACACTGTACTTGCTGGAACAGACGCCAGTGCTATTTGCACTGTGTATGGCAATGGGAGTGCAATAGTGACTTTGCTTACGAGAAAACAACTCTTGCTCGTAGGACCAAAAACTGCATGTGATTCAACTCCATTTAGGACTGGGAAACAAACTCTAGCTCGCCTTACAAGAAACACACTCCGCTTTTGAGAAAAGAGCAGTCTTCTATTCTACTGTGGTTCATATGGGGTCCGAACACTGAGCTTGCTCAGAACAAAAGAACTGTGCTTCCTACACACACGGGCCATATCTAGTTCAACTCTGCTTAGGAAACTGACAAGAACAGTAGCTCCGCTTCAGTCCAATATACTGTACTTGCGGGGAACAGACACGAGTGCTATTTGAACTGTGTATGGCATTGGGAGTGCAATAGTGACTTTCCTTACCAGAAAACAACTCTTGCTCGTAGGACCAAAAACTGTATGTGATTCAACTCCATTTAGGACTGGGAAACAAACACTAGCTCGCCTTACAAGAAACACACTCTGCTTTTGAGAAAAGAGCACTCTTCTACTCTAATGTGTTTTCTATGGGGTACGAACATTGAGCTTGCTCAGAACAGAAGAACTGTGCTTCCTACACACAGGGGCCATATCTAGTTCAGCTCTGCTTAGGAAACTGACAAGAACAGTAGCTTCGCTTCAGTCCAATACACTGTACTTGCTGGGAACAGACGCCAGTGCTATTTGCCCTGTGTATGACAAAGGGAGCGTAATAGTGACTCTTCTTACCAGAAAACAACTCTTGTTCGTAGGACCAAAAAGTGCATGTGATTCAACTCCATTTCTGACTGGGAAACAAACACTAGCTCGCCATACAAGAAACACACTCTGCTTTTGAGAAAAGAGCAGTCTTCTACTCTACTGTGTTTCCTATAGGGCCAAAACAGTGAGCTTGCTCAGAACAAAAGAACTGTGCTTCATACAAATACTGCCATATCTAGTTCAATTCTGCTAAGGAAACTGACAAGAACAGTAGATCCTCTTCAGTCCAATACATTGTACATGCTGGGAACAGACGCCAGTGCTATATGCCCTGTGTATGACAATGGGAGCGCAATAGTGACTCTTCTTACCAGAAAACAACTCTTGCTTGTAGGACAATAAACTGCATGTGTTTAAACTCCATTTAGGACTGTGAAACAAACGCTCGCTCGCCTTACAAGAAACACACTCTGCTTTTTAGAAAAGAGCACTCTTCTACTCGACTGTGTTTCCTAAGGGGTCCGAACAGTGAGCTTGCTCAGAAAAAAAGAACTGTGCTTTCTACACACAGGGGCCATATCTAGTTCAACTCTGCTTAGGAAACTGACAAGAACAGTAGCTCCGCTTCAGTCCAATACACTGTACTTGCTGGGAACAGACGCGAGTGCTATTTACACTGTATATGGCAATGGGAGCGCAATAGTGACTTTTTTTTAACGAGAAAACACCTCTTGCTCATAGGACCAGAAACTGCATGGGATTCAACTCCATTTTGGACTGGGAAACAAACGCTAGCTCGCCATACAAGAAACAAACTCTGCTTTTGAGAAAAGAGCACTCTTCTACTCTACTGGGTTTCCTATGGGGTCCAAACAGTGAGCTTGCTCAGAACAAAAGAACTGTGCTTCCTACACACGGGCCATATCTAGTTCAACTCTGCTTAGGAAACTGACAAGAACAGTAGCTCCTCTTCAGTCCAATACACTGTACTTGCTGGGAACAGACGCGAGGGCTATTTGCACTGTGTATGGCAAAGGGAGCGCAATAGTGACCCTTCTTACCAGAAAACAACTCTTGGTCTTAGGAAGAAACTGCATTTGATTCAATCCACTTAGGACTGGGAAACAAACGCTAGCTCGCCTTACAAGAAACACGCTCTGCTTTTGAGAATAGGGCACACATCTACTCTACTGTGTTTCCTATGTGGTCCAAACAGTGTGCTTGCTCAGAACAAAAGAACTGTGCTTCCTACACACACGGGTCATATCTAGTTCAACTCTGCTTAGGAAACTGACAAAAACAGTAGCTCCTCTTCAGTCCAATACACTGTACTTGCTGGGAACAGACGCGAGAGCTATTTGCACTGTGTATGGCAATGGGAGCGCAATAGTGACTTTCCTTACCAGAAAATAACTCTTGCTCGTATTACCAAAAACTGCATGGGATTCAACTCCATTTAGGACTGGGAAACAAACGCTAGCTCACCTTACAAGAAACACAGTCTGCTTCTGAGAAAAGAGCACTCTTCTACTCTACTGTGTTTCATATAGGGCCAGAACAGTGAGCTTGCTGAGTACAAAAGAACTGTGCTTCCTACACACATCGGCCATATCTAGTTCAACTCTGCTTAGGAACCTGACAAGAACAGTAGATCCTCTTCAGTCCTATACACTGTACATGCTGGGAACAGACGCCAGTGCTATTTGCCCTGTGTATGACAATGGGAGCACAATAGTGACTCTTATTACTAGAAAAAAACTCTTGCTCGTAGGACCAGAAACTGCAGTGATTCAACTCCATTTAGGACTGGGAAACAAACGCTAGCTTGCCTTACAAGAAACACAGTCTGCTTTTGAGAAAAGAGTACTCTTCTACTCTACTGTGTTTCCTATAGGGCCAGAACAGTGAGCTTGCTAATAACAAAAGAACTGTGAGTCCTACACACACGGCCATATCTAGTTTAACTCTGCTTAGGAAACTGACAAAAACAGTAGCTCCTCTTCAGTCCAATACACTGTGCATACTGGGAACAGACGCGAGTGCTATTTGCACTGTGTACGGCAATTGGAGCACAATAGTGACCCTTCTTACCAGAAAACAACTCTTGCTCTTAGGACCAGAAACTGCATTTGATTCAATCCACTTAGGACTGGGAAACAAACGCTAGCTTGCCTTACTAGAAACACGCTCTGCTTTTGATTTTTTTTTTTTTGTTTTGGTTTTTTCAAGACAGGGTTTCTCTATGTAGCTTTGCGCCTTTCCTGGAACTCGCTTGGTAGCCCAGGCTGGCCTCGAACTCACAGAGATCCGCCTGGCTCTGCCTCCCAAGTGCTGGGATTAAAGGCGTGCGCCACCACCGCCCGGCGTCTGCTTTTGAGAGTAGGGCACACATCTACTCTACTGTGTTTCCTATGGGGTCCAAACAGTGTGCTTGCTCAGAACAGAAGAACTGTGCTTCCTACACACACGGGACATATCTAGTTCAACTCTGCTTAGGAAACTGACAAAAACAGTAGCTCCTCTTCAGTCAAATACACTGTACTTGCTGGGAACAGACACGAGCGCTATTTGCACTGTGTATGAAAATAGGAGCACAATAGTGACTCTTTTTTACCAGAAAACAACTCTTGCTCGTAGGACCAGAATCTGCATGTGATTCAACTCCATTTAGGATTGGGAAACAAACACTAGCTCGCCTTACAAGAAACACACTCTGCTTTTGAGAAAAGAGCACTCTTCTACTCTACTGTGTTTTCTATGTGGTCCGAACAGTGAGCTTGCTGAGAACAAAAGAACTGTGCTTCCTACACACACGGGCCATATCTAGTTCAACTCTGCTTAGGAAACTGACAAGAACAGTAGCTCTTCTTCAGACCAATACACTGTACTTGCTGGAAACAGACGCGAGTGCTATTTGTAATGTGTATGGCAATGGGAGCGCAATAGTGTCTCTTCTTACCAGAAAACAACTCTTGCTCATAGGACCAGAAACTGCATGTGATTCAACTCCTTTTAGGATTGGGAAACAAACGCCAGCTCCCTTACAAGAAACACACTCTGCTTTTGAGAATAGGGCACACATCTACTCTATTGTGTTTCCTGTGGCTTCCAAACAGTGAGCTTGCTCAGAACAATAGAACTGTGCTTCCTACACATGGGTCATATCTAGTTAAACTCTGCTTTGGAAACTGACAAGAACAGTAGCTCCTCTTCAGACCAATATACTGTACTTGCTGGAAACAGACGCGAGTGCTATTTGTACTGTGTATGGCAATGGGAGCACAATAGTGACTCTTCTTACTAGAAAACAACTCTTGCTCTTAGGACAAGAAACTGCATGTGATTCAACTCCATTTAGGACTGGGAAACAAACTCTAGCTCGCTTTACAAGAAACACACTCTGCTTTTGAGAAAAGAGCACTCTTCTACTCTACTGTGTTTCCTATAGGGCCAGAAGAGTGAGCTTGCTCAGAACATAAGAAATGTGCTTCCTACACACACGGGCAATATCTAGTTCAACTCTGCTTAGGAAACTAACAAGAACAGTAGCTCCTCTTCAGTCCGATACACTGTACTTGCTGTGAACAGACGCGAGTGCTATTTGCACTGTGTATGGCAATGGGAGCGCAATTGTGTCTTTCCTTACCAGAAAAAAACTCTTGCTCGTAGGACCAGAAACTGCATGTGATTCAACTCCATTTAGGACTGGGAAACAAACGCTAGCTCGCCTTACAAGAAACACACTATGCTTTTGAGAAAAGAGCACTCTTCTACTATACTGTGTTTCCTATAGGGTCAGAACAGTGAGCTTGCTCAGAACAAAAGAACTGTGCTTCCTACACACACGGCCATATCTAGTTCAATTCTGCTTAGGAAACTGACAAGAACAGTAGCTCCTCTTCAGTCAAATACACTGTACTTGCTGGGAACAGACACATGTGCGATTTGCACTGTGTATAGCAATGGGAGCACAATAGTGACTTTCCTTACCAGAAAACAACTCTTGCTCGTAGATATGAAAACTGCATGTGATTCAACTCCATTTAGGACTGGGAAACAAACGCTAGCTCTCCTTACAAGAAACACACTCTGCTTTAGAGAAAAGAGCACTCTTCTACTCTACTGTGTTTCCTATGGGGTCCAAACAGTGAGCTTGCTCAGAACAAAAGAACTGTGCTTCCTACACACACGGACCATATCTAGTTCAACTCTGCTTAGGAAACTGACAAGAACAGTAGCTCCTCTTCAGTCCAATACACTGTACTTGCTGGGAACAGATGCGAGAGCTATTTGCACTGTGTATGGCAAGGGGAGCGCAATACTGACTTTCCTTACCAGAAAACAACTCTTGCTCTTAGAACCAGAAACTGCATGTGATTCAACTCCATTTAGGACTGGGAAACAAACGCTAGCTCGCCTTACAAGAAACACACTCTGCTTTAGAGAAAAGAGCACTCTTCTACTCTACTGTGTTTCCTATAGGGCCAGAACAGTGAGCTTGCTCAGAACAAAAGAACTGTGCTTCCTACACACGGGCCATATCTAGCTCAACTCTGCTTAGGAAACTGACAAGAACAGTAGCTCCTCTTCAATCCGATACACTGTACTTGCTGGGAACAGACGCGAGTGCTATTTGCACTGTGTATGGCAATGGGAGCGCAATAGTGACTTTCTTTACCAGAAAACAACTCTTCTTCGTAGGACCAGAAACTGCATGTGATTCAACTCCATTTAACTAGGAAACAAACGCTAGCTCACCTTACAAAAACACACTCTGCTTTAGAGAAAAGAGCACTCTTCTACTCTACTGTGTTTCCTATAGGGCCAGAAGAGTGAACTGGCTCAGAACATAAGAACTGTGCTTCCTACACACAAGGGCCATATCATGTTCAACTCTGCTTAGGAAACTGACAAGAACAGTAGCTCCTCTTCAGTCCAATACACTGTACTTGCTGGGAACAGACGCCAGTGCTATTTGTCCTGTGTATGGCAATGGCAGCGCAATAGTGACTCTTCTTACTATAAAACAACTCTTGCTCGTAGGACCAGAAACTGCATGTGATTCAACTCCATTTAGGAC
This sequence comes from Peromyscus eremicus, assembly GCF_949786415.1. Lineage (NCBI taxonomy): Eukaryota > Metazoa > Chordata > Mammalia > Rodentia > Cricetidae > Peromyscus > Peromyscus eremicus. The sequence goes on along the minus strand of NW_026737563.1, from coordinate 6,394 downwards.
TGGGAAACAAAAGCTAGCTCACCTTACAAGAAACACACTCTGCTTTTGTGGAAAGAGCACTCTTCTACTCTACTGTGTTTCCTATAGGGCCAGAACAGTGAGCTTGCTCAGAACAAAAGAACTGTGCTTCCTACACACGGGCCATATCTAGTTCAACTCTGCTTAGGAAACTGACAAGAACAGTAGCTCCGCTTCAGTCCGATACACCGTACTTGCTGGGAAAAGACGCAAGTGCTATTTGCCTTGTGTAGGGCAATGGGAGCGCAATAGAGACTTTCCTTACCAGAAAACAACTCTTGTTCGTAGGACCAGAAACTGCATGGGATTCAACTCCATTTAGGACTAGGAAACAAACGCTAGCTTGCCTTACAAAAACACACTCTGCTTTTGAGAAAAGAGCACGCTTCTACTCTACTGTGTTTCCTATAGGGCCAGAACAGTGAGCTTGCTCAGAACATATGAACTGTGCTTCCTACACACACGGGCCATATCATGTTCAACTCTGCTTAGGAAACTGACAAGAACAGTAGCTCCTCTTCAGTCCGATACACTATACTTGCTGGGAACAGACGCAGGAGCTATTTGCACTGTGTATGGCAAGGGGAGCACAATAGTGACTTTCCTTACCAGAAAACAACTCTTGCTCTTAGGACCAGAAACTGCATGTGATTCAACTCCATTTAGGACTGGGAAACAAACGCTAGCTCGCCTTACAAGAAACACACTCTGCTTTAGAGAAAAGAGCACTCTTCTACTCTACTGTGTTTCCTATATGGCCATAACAGTGAGCTTGCTCAGAACAAAAGAACTGTGCTTCCTAAACACACCGGCCATATCTAGTTCAACTCTGCTTAGGAAACTGAGAAGAACAGTAGCTCCTTTTCAGTCCAAGACACTGTACTGTCGGGGAACAGACGCTAGTGCTTTTTGCACTGTGTATGGCAATTGGAGCACAATAGTGACTCATCTTACCAGAAAACAACTCTTGCTCGTAGGACAAAAAACTGCATGTGACTCAACTCCATTTAGGACTGGGAAACAAACGCTAGCTCGCCTTACAAGAAACACACTCTGCTTTTGAGAAAAGAGCACTCTTCTACTCTACTGTGTTTCCTTTGGGTCTGAACAGTGAGCTTGCTCAGAACAAAAGGACTGTGCTTCCTACACAGACGGCCATAACTAGTTCAATTCTGCTTAGGATCCTGACAAGAACAGTAGATCCTCTTCAGTCCAATACACTGTACTTGCTGCTAACAGACGCCAGTGCTATATGTCCTGTGTATGGCAATGGCAGCGCAATAGTGACTCTTCTTATCATAAAACAACTCTTGCTCGTAGGACCAGAAACTGCATGTGATTCAACTCCATTTAGGACTGGGAAACAAAAGCTAGCTCACCTTACAAGAAACACACTCTGCTTTAGAGAAAAGAGCACTCTTCTACTCTACTGTGTTTCCTATGGGGCCAGAACAGTGAGCTTGCTCAGAACAAAAGAACTGTGCTTCCTACACACGGGCCATATCTAGTTCAACTCTTCTTAGGAAACTGACAAGAACAGTAGCTCCTCTTCAGTCCGATACACTGTACTTGCTGGGAACTGATGCGAGTGCTATTTGCACTCTGTATGAAAATAGGAGCACAATAGTGACTCTTTTTACCAGAAAACAACTCTTGCTCGTAGGACCAGAATCTGCATGTGATTCAACTGCATTTAGGATTGGGAAACAAACGCTAGCTCGCCTTACAAGAAACACACTCTGCTTTTGAGAAAAGAGCACTCTTCTACTCTACTGTGTTTTCTATGTGGTCCGAACAGTGAGCTTGCTGAGAACAAAAGAACTGTGCTTCCTACACACACGGGCCATATCTAGTTCAACTCTGCTTAGGAAACTGACAAGAACAGTAGCTCTTCTTCAGACCAATACACTGTACTTGCTGGAAACAGACGCGAGTGCTATTTGTAATGTGTATGGCAATGGGAGCGCAATAGTGTCTCTTCTTACTAGAAAACAACTCTTGCTCATAGGACCAGAAACTGCATGTGATTCAACTCCTTTTAAGATTGGGAAACAAACGCCAGCTCCCTTACAAGAAACACACTCTGCTTTTGAGAATAGGGCACACATCTACTCTATTGTGTTTCCTGTGGCTTCCAAACAGTGAGCTTGCTCAGAACAATAGAACTGTGCTTCCTACACATGGGTCATATCTAGTTAAACTCTGCTTAGGAAACTGACAAGAACAGTAGCTCTCTTCAGACCAATATACTGTACTTGCTGGAAACAGACGCGAGTGCTATTTGTACTGTGTATGGCAATGGGAGCACAATAGTGACTCTTCTTACTAGAAAACAACTCTTGCTCTTAGGACAAGAAACTGCATGTGATTCAACTCCATTTAGGACTGGGAAGCAAACTCTAGCTCGCTTTACAAGAAACACACTCTGCTTTTGAGAAAAGAGCACTCTTCTACTCTACTGTGTTTCCTATAGGGCCAGAAGAGTGAGCTTGCTCAGAACATAAGAAATGTGCTTCCTACACACACGGGCCATATCTAGTTCAACTCTGCTTAGGAAACTAACAAGAACAGTAGCTCCTCTTCAGTCCGATACACTGTACTTGCTGTGAACAGACGCGAGTGCTATTTGCACTGTGTATGGCAATGGGAGCGCAATAGTGTCTTTCCTTACCAGAAAAAAAACTCTTGCTCGTAGGACCAGAAACTGCATGTGATTCAACTCCATTTAGGACTGGGAAACAAACGCTAGCTCGCCTTACAAGAAACACACTATGCTTTTGAGAAAAGAGCACTCTTCTACTCTACTGTGTTTCCTATAGTGTCGGAACAGTGAGCTTGCTCAGAACAAAAGAACTGTGCTTCCTACACACACGGCCATATCTAGTTCAATTCTGCTTAGGAAACTGACAAGAACAGTAGCTCCTCTTCAGTCCAATACACTGTACTTGCTGGGAACAGACGCCAGTGCTATTTGCCCTGTGTATGACAATGAGAGCGCAATAGTGACTCTTCTTACCAGAAAACAACTCTTGCTTGTAGGACCAGAAACTGCATGTGATTCAACTCCATTTAGTTCTGGGAAGCAAACGCTATCTCGCCTTACAAGAAACACACTCTGCTTTAGAGAAAAGAGCACTCTTCTACAATACTGTGTTTCCTATAGGGCCAGAACAGTGAGGTTGCTCAGAACAAAAGAACTGTGCTTCCTACACACGGGCCATATCTAGTTCAACTCTGCTTAGGAAACTGACAAGAACAGTAGCTCCTCTTCAGTCCGATACACTGTACTTGCTGGGAACTGATGCGAGTGCTATTTGCACTGTGTATGGCAATGGGAGCACAAGAGTGACTCTTCTTACCAAAAAACAACTCTACTCGTAGGACCAGAAACTGCATGTGATTCAACTTCATTTATGACTGGGAAACAAAAGCTAGCTCGCCTTACAAGAAATACACTCTGCTTTTGAGAAAAGAGTACTCTTCTACTCTACTGTGTTTCCTATGGGGTCCGAACAGTTAGCTTGCTCAGAACAAATGAACTGTGCTTCCTACACACACGGGCCATATCTAGTTCAATTCTGCTTAGGAAACTGACAAGAACAGTAGATCCTCTTCAGTCCAATACACTGTACTTGCTGGGTACAGACGCCAGTGCCATTTGCACTGTGTATGGCAAAGGGAGCGCAATAGTGACTCTTCTTACCAGAAAACAACTCTTGCTCGTAGGACCAAAAACTGCATTTGATTCAACTCCATTTAGGACTGGGAAACAAACAGTAGCTCGCCTTACAAGAAACACATTCTGCTTTTTAAAAAAGAGCACTCTTCTCTCTACTGTGTTTCCTATGGGGTTCGAAAAGTGAGCTTGCTCAGAACAAAAGAACTGTGCTTCCTACACACACGGGCCTTATCTTGTTCAACTTTGCTTAGGAAACTGACATGAACAGTAGCTCCTCTTCAGACCAATACTGTACTTGCTGGGAACAGATGCGTTTTCTATTTGCACTGTGTTTGGCAATGGGAGCACAATAGTGACTTTCATTACCAGAAAACAACTCTTGCGCGTAGGACCAAAAACTGCATGTGATTCAACTCCATTTAGGACTGGGAAACAAATGCTAGCTCGCCTTACAAGAAACACACTCTGCTTTTGAGAAAAGAGCACTCTTCTACTCTAATGTGTTTCCTATAGGGCCAGAGCAGTGAGCTTGCTCAGAACAAAGGAACTGTGCTTCCTACACACACGGGCCATATCTAGTTCAACTCTGCTTAGAAAACTGACGAGAACAGTAGCTCCTCTTCAGTCCAATGAAGTGTACTTGCTGGGAACAGATGCGAGTGTTATTTGTACTATGTATGGCAATGGGAGCGCAATAGTGACTCTTCTTACCAGAAAACAACTCTTGATCGTAGGAACAAAAACTGTATTTGATTCAACTCCATTTAGGACTGGGAAACAAACGCTATCTTGCCTTACAAGAAACATACTCTGCTTTTGAAAAAAGAGCACTCTTCTACTCTACTGTGTTTTCTATGGTGTCCGAACAGTGAGCTTGCTGAGAACAAAAGAACTGTGCTTCCTACACACACGGGCCATATCTAGTTCAACTCTGCTTAGGAAACTGACAAGAACAGTTGCTCCTCTTCAGTACAATACACTGTACTTGCTGGGAACAGACGAGAGGGCTATTTGCACTATGTATGGCAAAGGGAGCAAAAGAACTGTGCTTCCTACACACATGGGCCATATCTAGTTCAACTCTGCTTAGGAAAATGACAAGAACAGTAGCTCCTTTTCAGTCCAATACACTGTACTTGCTGGAAACAGACATGAGGGCTATTTGCACTGTGTATGGCAAAGGGAGTGCAATAGTGACTCTTCTAACCAGAAAACAACTCTTGCTCGTAGGACCAGAAACTGCATGTATATTTCAACTCCATTTAGGACTGGGAAACAAACGCTAGCTCAGCTTACAAGAAACACACTCTGCTTTTGAGAAAAATGCACTCTTCTACTCTACTGTGTTTTTTATGGGGTTCGAAATGTGAGCTTGCTCAGAACAAAAGAACTGTGCTTCCTACACACACGGGCCATATCTTGTTCAATTCTGCTTAGGAAACTGACAAGAACAGTAGCTCCTCTTCAGTCCAATACACTGTACTTGCTGGGAACAGACGCGAGGGCTATTTGCATTGTGTATGGCAAAGGAAGCACAATAGTGACTCTTCTAACCAGAAAACAACTCTTGCTGGTACGACCAGAAACTGCATGTGTATTTCAACTCCATTGAGAACTGGGAAACAAACGGTAGCTCGCCTTACAAGAAACACACTCTGCTTTTGAGAAAAGAGCACTCGTCTCTCTACTGTGTTTCCTATGGGGTTCGAACAGTGAGCTTCCTCAGAACAAAAGAACTGGGCTTCCTACACACACGGGACTTATCTAAATCAACTTTGCTTAGGAAATTGACATGAACAGTAGCTCCTCTTCAGACCAATACACTGTACTTGCTGGAAACAGACGCGAGTGTTATTTGTACTATGTATGGCAATGGGAGCGCAATAGTGACTCTTCTTACCAGAAAACAACTCTTGCTCATAGGACCAAAAACTGCATTTGATTCAACTTCATTTAGGACTGGGAAACAAACGCTAGCTCGCCTTACAAGAAACACACTCTGCTTTTGAGAAAAGAGCACTCTTCTACTCTTACTGTGTTTTCTATGGGGTCCGAACAGTGAGCTTGCTGAGAACAAAAGAACTGTGCTTCCTACACACACGGGCCATATCTAGTTCAACTCTGCTTAGGAAACTGACAAGAACAGTAGCTCCTCTTCAGTCCAATACACTGTACTTTCTGGGAACAGACGAGAGGGCTATTTGCACTATGTATGGCAAAGGGAGCACAATAGTCACTCTTCTTACCAGAAAACAACTCTTGCTCGTAGGAACGGAAACTGCATGTGATTCAACTCCATTTAGGACTGGGAAACAAATGCTAGCTCGCCTTACAAGAAACACACTCTGCTTTTGATTAAAGAGCACTCTTCTACTCTACTGTGTTTCCTATAGGGCCAGAACAGTGAGCTTGCTGAGTACAAAAGAACTGTGCTTCCTACACACATGGGCCATACCTAGTTCAACTCTGCTTAGGAACCTGACAAGAACAGTAGATCATCTTCAGTCCAATACACTGTACATGCTGAGAACAGAGGCCAGTGCTATTTGCCCTGTGTATGACAATGGGAGCGCAATAGTGACTCTTATTACCAGAAAAAACTCTTGCTCGTAGGACCAGAAACTGCATGTGATTCAACTCCATTTAGGACTGGGAAACAAACGCTAGCTCGCCTTACAAGAAACACACTCTGCTTTT
>NW_026737562.1:0-37143 GCF_949786415.1 Peromyscus eremicus | reverse complement strand
GGGCCATATCTATTTCAACTCTGCTTAGGAAACTGAAAAGAACAGTAGATCCTCTTCAGTCCAATATGCTGTACTTGCTGGGAACAGACGCCAGTGCTATTTGCAGTGTGTATGGCAATGGGAGCGCAATAGTGACTCTTCTTACCAGAAAAAGCTCTTGCATGTAGGACCAGAAACTGCATGGGATTCAACTCCATTTAAGACTGGGAAACAAACTCTAGCTTGCTTTTCAAGAAACACACTCTGCTTTTGATAAAAGAGCACTCTTCTACTCTATGGTGTTTCCTATGGGGTCCAAACAGTGAGCTTGCTCAGAACAAAAGAACTGTGCTTCCTACACACACGGGCCATATCTGGAACAACTCTGCTTAGGAAACTGACAAGAACAGTAGCTCCTCTTCAGTCCAATACACTGTACTTGCTAGGAATAGACGCCAGTGCTATTTGCCCTGTGTATGACAATGCGAGTGCAATAGTGACTCTTCTTACCAGAAAACAACCTATGCTCTTAGTACCAGAAACTGCATGTGATTCAACTCCATATAGGACTGGGAAAAAAACGCTAGCTCTGCTCACAAGAAACACACTCTGCTTTTGAGAAAAGAGCACCCTTCTACTCTACAGTGTTTCCTCTATGGCCAGAACTGTGATCTTGCTCAGAACAAAAGGACTGTGCTTCCTACACACACGGGCCATATCTAGTTCAATTCTGCTTAGGAAACTGACGAGAACAGTATACCCTCTTCAGTCAAATACAATGCACATGCTGGGAACAGACACCAGTGCTATTTGCCCTGTGTATGACAATAGGAGCACAGTAGTGATTCCTCTTATCAGAAAACAACTCTTGCTCGTAGGACCAGAAACTGCATGTGACACAACTCCATTTAGGACTGGGAAAGAAACGCTAGCTCGCCTTACAAGAAACACAATCTGCTTTTTGAGAGAAGAGTGCTCTTCTACTCTACTGTGTTTCCTATAGGGCCAGATCAGTGAACTTGCTCAGAACAAAAGAACTGTGCTTCCTACGCACACGGGCCATATCTAGTTCAACTCTGCTTAGGAAACTGACAAGAACAGTAGCTCCTCTTAAGTCCAATACTCTGTACATGCAGGGAACAGACGCGAGTGCTATTTGCACTGTGTATGGCAATGGGAGCGCAATAGTGACTCTTCTTACCAGAAAACAACTCTTGCTCGTAGGACCAGAAACTGCATGTGATACAACTCCATTTAGGACTGGGAAACAAACGCTAGCTCGCCTTACAAGAAACACACTCTGCTTTTGAGAAAAGAGCACTCTTCTACTCTACTGTGTTTCCTATGGGGTCCGAGCAGTGAGCTTGCTGAGAACAAAAGAACTGTGCTTCCTACACACACGGGCCATATCTAGTTCAACTCTGCTTAGGAAACTGACAAGAACAGTAGCTCCTCTTCAGTCCAATACACTGTACATGCTGGAAGCAGACGCGAGTGCTATTTGCACTGTGTATGGCAAAGGGAGGGCAATAGTGACTTTCCTTACCAGAAAACAACTCTTGCTGGTAGGACCAGAAACTGCATGTGACCCAACTCCATTTAAGACTGGGAAAAAAACGCTAGCTCGCCTTACAAGAAACACACTCTGCTTTTGAGAAAAGAGCACTCTTCTTCTCTACTGTGTTTCCTACAGGGCCAGAACCGTGAACTTGCTCAGAACAAAAGAACTGTGCTTCCTACACACAGGGGCCATATCTAGTTCAACTCTGCCTAGGAAACTGACAAGAACAGTAGCTCCTCTTCAGTCCAATACTCTGTACATGAAGGGAAAATACGCCAGTGCTATTTGCACTATGTATGGCAAAGGGAGCGCAATAATGACTTTCCTTACCAGAAAACAACTCCTGCTCGTAGGACCAGAAACTGCATGTGATTCAACTCCATTTAGGACTGGGAAACAAACGCTAGCTCGCCTTACAAGATACACACTCTGCTTTTGAGAAAAGAGCACTCTTCTACTCTACTGTGTTTCCTATGGTGTCCAAACAGTGAGCTTGCTCAGAACAAAAGAACTGTGATTCCTACACACACGGGCAATATCTAGTTCAACTCTGCTTAGGAAACTGACAAGAACAGTAGCTCCTCTTCAGTCCAATACACTGTACTTGCTGGGAACAGACGCGAGTGGAATGTGCACTATGTATGGCAATGGGAGCGCAATAATGACTTTCCTTAAAAGAAAACAACTCTTGCTCGTAGGACCTGAAAGTGCATGTGATTCAACTCCATTTAGGACTGGGAAACAAACGCTAGCTCTCCTTACAAGAAACACACTCTGCTTTTGAGAAAAGAGCACTCTTCTACTCTACTGTGTTTCCTATGGGGTCCGAACAGTGAGCTTGCTCAGAACAAAAGAACTGTGCTTCCTACACACACGGGCCATATCTAGTTCAACTCTGCTTAGGAAACTGACAAGAACAGTAGCTCCTCTTCAGTCCAATACACTGTACTTGCTGGAAAGAGACGCGAGTGCTGTTTGTACTGTGTATGGCAATGGGAGCCCAATAGTGACTCCTCTTACCAGAAAACTACTCTTGCTCGTAGGACCAAAAACTGCATGTGACTCAACTCCATTTAGGACTGGGAAACAAACGCTAGCTCGTCTTACAAGAAACACACTCTGCTTTTGAGAAAAGAGCACTCTTCTACTCTACTGTGTTTCCTATAGGGCCAGAACAGTGAGCTTGCTCAGAACAAAGAACTGTGCTTCCTACAAACACGGGCCATATCTTGGTCAATTCTGCTTAGGAAACTGGCAAGAACATTAGAACCTCTTCAGTCCAATACACTGTACATGCTGGCAACAGACGCCAGTGCTATTTGCCCTGTATGTGAAAATGGGAGCCCAATAGTGACTCTTCTTACCAGAAAACAACTCTTGCTCGTATGAGCAGAAACTGCATGTGATTCAACTCTATTTAAGACTGGGAAACAAACGATAGCTCGCCTTACAAGAAACACACTCTGCTTTTGAGAAAAGAGCACTCTTCTACTCTACTGTGTTTCCTATGGGGTCCGCACAGTGAGCTTGCTCAGAACAAAAGAACTGTGCTTCCTATACACACGGGCCATATCTAGTTCAATTCTGCTTACGAAACTGACAAGAACAGTAGCTCCTCTTCAGTCCAATACACTGTACATGCTCGGAACAGACGCCAGTGCTTTTGCCCTGTGTATGGCAATGCGAGCACAATAGTGACTCTTCTTACCAGAAAACAACTCTTGCTCGTAGGACCAAAAACTGCAAGTGACTCAACTCCTTTTAGGACTGGGAAACAAACGCTAGCTCGCCTTACAAGAAACACACTCTGCTTTTGAGAAAAGAGCACTCTTCTACTCTACTGTGTTTCCTATGGGGTCCAAACAGTGAGCTTGCTCAGAACAAAAGAACTGTGCTTCCTACACACACGGGCCATATCTGGTACAACTCTGCTTAGGAAACTGACAAGAACAGTAGCTCCTCTTCAGTCCAATACACTGTACTTGCTAGGAATAGACGCCAGTGCTATTTGCCCTGTGTATGACAATGGGAGCACAACAGTGACTCTTCTTACCAGAAAACAACTCTTGCTCTTAATACCAGAAACTGCATGTGATTCAACTCCATATAGGAGTGGGAAACAAACGCTAGCTCGCCTTACAAGAAACATGCTCTGCTTTTGAGAAAAGGGCACACTTCTACTCTACTGTGTTTCCTATAGGGCCAGAACAGTGAGCTTGTTCAGAACAAAGAACTGTGCTTCCTACACACACGGGCCATATCTAGTTCAACTCTGCTGAGAAAACTGAAAAGAACAGTAGCTCCTCTTCAGTCCAATACACTGTACTTGCTGGGAACAGACGCGAGTGCTATTTGCCCTGTGTATGACAATGGGAGCACAATAGTGACTCTTCTTACCAGAAAACATCTATTGCTCGTAGGCACAGAAACTGCATGTGATTCAATGCCATTTAGGACTTGGAAACAACCACTAGCTTGCCTTACAAGAAACACACTCTGCTTTTGAGAAAAGAGCACTCTGCTACACTACTGTGTTTCCTATAGGGCCAGAACAGTGAGCTTGCTCAGAACAAAAGAACTGTGCTTCCTACACACACGGGTCAAATCCAGTTCAACTCTGCGTATGAAACTGACAAGAACAGTAGATCCTCTTCAGTCCAATACACTGTACATGCTCGGAAGAGATGCCAGTGCATTTGCCCTGTGTATGACAATGCGAGCACAATAGTGACTCTTCTTACCAGAAAACAACTCTTGTTTGTAGGACCAGAAACTGCATGTGATTCATCTCCATTTATGTCTGGGAAGCAAACGCTATCTCGCCTTAGAAGAAACACACTCTGCTTTTGAGAAAGAGCACTGAGTTTCCTATGGGGTCCGCACAGTGAGCTTGCTCAGAACAAAAGAACTGTGCTTCCTATACACACGGGCCATATCTAGTTCAATTCTGCTTACGAAACTGACAAGAACAGTAGCTCCTCTTCAGTCCAATACACTGTACATGCTCGGAACAGACGCCAGTGCATTTGCCCTGTGTATGACAATGCGAGCACAATAGTGACTCTTCTTACCAGAAAACAACTCTTGCTCGTAGGACCAAAAACTGCATGTGACTCAACTCCTTTTAGGACTGGGAAACAAACGCTAGCTCGCCTTACAAGAAACACACTCTGCTTTTGAGAAAAGAGCACTCTTCTACTCTACTGTGTTTCCTATAGGGCCAGAACAGTGAGCTTGCTCAGAACAAAGAACTGTGCTTCCTACACACACGGGCCATATCTAGTTCAACTCTGCTTAGGAAACTGAAAAGAACAGTAGATCCTCTTCAGTCCAATATGCTGTACTTGCTGGGAACAGACGCCAGTGCTATTTGCAGTGTGTATGGCAATGGGAGCGCAATAGTGACTCTTCTTACCAGAAAAAGCTCTTGCATGTAGGACCAGAAACTGCATGGGATTCAACTCCATTTCTGACTGGGAAACAAACTCTAGCTTGCCTTTCAAGAAACACACTCTGCTTTTGATAAAAGGGCACTCTTCTACTCTACGGTGTTTCCTATGGGGTCCAAACAGTGAGCTTGCTCAGAACAAAAGAACTGTGCTTCCTACACACACGGGCCATATCTGGAACAACTCTGCTTAGGAAACTGACAAGAACAGTAGCTCCTCTTCAGTCCAATACACTGTACTTGCTAGGAATAGACGCCAGTGCTATTTGCCCTGTGTATGACAATGCGAGTGCAATAGTGACTCTTCTTACCAGAAAACAACCTATGCTCTTAGTACCAGAAACTGCATGTGATTCAACTCCATATAGGACTGGGAAAAAAACGCTAGCTCTGCTCACAAGAAACACACTCTGCTTTTGAGAAAAGAGCACCCTTCTACTCTACAGTGTTTCCTCTATGGCCAGAACTGTGATCTTGCTCAGAACAAAAGGACTGTGCTTCCTACACACACGGGCCATATCTAGTTCAATTCTGCTTAGGAAACTGACGAGAACAGTATACCATCTTCAGTCAAATACAATGCACATGCTGGGAACAGACACCAGTGCTATTTGCCCTGTGTATGACAATAGGAGCACAGTAGTGATTCCTCTTATCAGAAAACAACTCTTGCTCGTAGGACCAGAAACTGCATGTGACACAACTCCATTTAGGACTGGGAAAGAAACGCTAGCTCGCCTTACAAGAAACACAATCTACTTTTTGAGAAAAGAGCGCTCTTCTACTCTACTGTGTTTCCTATAGGGCCAGATCAGTGAACTTGCTCAGAACAAAAGAACTGTGCTTCCTACGCACACGGGCCATATCTAGTTCAACTCTGCTTAGGAAACTGACAAGAACAGTAGCTCCTCTTAAGTCCAATACTCTGTACATGCAGGGAACAGACGCGAGTGCTATTTGCACTGTGTATGGCAATGGGAGCGCAATAGTGATTCTTCTTACCAGAAAACAACTCTTGCTCGTAGGACCAGAAACTGCATGTGATACAACTCCATTTAGGACTGGGAAACAAACGCTAGCTCGCCTTACAAGAAACACACTCTGCTTTTGAGAAAAGAGCACTCTTCTACTCTACTGTGTTTCCTATGGGGTCCGAGCAGTGAGCTTGCTGAGAACAAAAGAACTGTGCTTCCTACACACACGGGCCATATCTAGTTCAACTCTGCTTAGGAAACTGACAAGAACAGTAGCTCCTCTTCAGTCCAATACACTGTACATGCTGGAAGCAGACGCGAGTGCTATTTGCACTGTGTATGGCAAAGGGAGGGCAATAGTGACTTTCCTTACCAGAAAAAAACTCTTGCTGGTAGGACCAGAAACTGCATGTGACTCAACTCCATTTAAGACTGGGAAAAAAACGCTAGCTCGCCTTACAAGAAACACACTCTGCTTTTGAGAAAAGAGCACTCTTCTTCTCTACTGTGTTTCCTACAGGGCCAGAACAGTGAACTTGCTCAGAACAAAAGAACTGTGCTTCCTACACACAGGGGCCATATCTAGTTCAACTCTGCCTAGGAAACTGACAAGAACAGTAGCTCCTCTTCAGTCCAATACTCTGTACATGAAGGGAAAAGACGCCAGTGCTATTTGCACTATGTATGGCAAAGGGAGCGCAATAATGACTTTCCTTACCAGAAAACAACTCCTGCTCGTAGGACCAGAAACTGCATGTGATTCAACTCCATTTAGGACTGGGAAACAAACGCTAGCTCGCCTTACAAGATACACACTCTGCTTTTGAGAAAAGAGCACTCTTCTACTCTACTGTGTTTCCTATGGTGTCCGAACAGTGAGCTTGCTCAGAACAAAAGAACTGTGATTCCTACACACACGGGCAATATCTAGTTCAACTCTGCTTAGGAAACTGACAAGAACAGTAGCTCCTCTTCAGTCCAATACACTGTACTTGCTGGGAACAGACGCGAGTGGAATGTGCACTATGTATGGCAATGGGAGCGCAATAATGACTTTCCTTAAAAGAAAACAACTCTTGCTCGTAGGACCTGAAAGTGCATGTGATTCAACTCCATTTAGGACTGGGAAACAAACGCTAGCTCTCCTTACAAGAAACACACTCTGCTTTTGAGAAAAGAGCACTCTTCTACTCTACTGTGTTTCCTATGGGGTCCGAACAGTGAGCTTGCTCAGAACAAAAGAACTGTGCTTCCTACACACACGGGCCATATCTAGTTCAACTCTGCTTAGGAAACTGACAAGAACAGTAGCTCCTCTTCAGTCCAATACACTGTACTTGCTGGAAAGAGACGCGAGTGCTGTTTGTACTGTGTATGGCAATGGGAGCCCAATAGTGACTCCTCTTACCAGAAAACTACTCTTGCTCGCAGGACCAAAAACTGCATGTGACTCAACTCCATTTAGGACTGGGAAACAAACGCTAGCTCGTCTTACAAGAAACACACTCTGCTTTTGAGAAAAGAGCACTCTTCTACTCTACTGTGTTTCCTATAGGGCCAGAACAGTGAGCTTGCTCAGAACAAAGAACTGTGCTTCCTACAAACACGGGCCATATCTTGGTCAATTCTGCTTAGGAAACTGGCAAGAACATTAGAACCTCTTCAGTCCAATACACTGTACATGCTGGCAACAGACGCCAGTGCTATTTGCCCTGTATGTGAAAATGGGAGCGCAATAGTGACTCTTCTTACCAGAAAACAACTCTTGCTCGTATGACCAGAAACTGCATGTGATTCAACTCTATTTAAGACTGGGAAACAAACGATAGCTCGCCTTACAAGAAACACACTCTGCTTTTGAGAAAAGAGCACTCTTCTACTCTACTGTGTTTCCTATGGGGTCCGCACAGTGAGCTTGCTCAGAACAAAAGAACTGTGCTTCCTATACACACGGGCCATATCTAGTTCAATTCTGCTTACGAAACTGACAAGAACAGTAGCTCCTCTTCAGTCCAATACACTGTACATGCTCGGAACAGACGCCAGTGCATTTGCCCTGTGTATGGCAATGCGAGCACAATAGTGACTCTTCTTACCAGAAAACAACTCTTGCTCGTAGGACCAAAAACTGCATGTGACTCAACTCCTTTTAGGACTGGGAAACAAACGCTAGCTCGCCTTACAAGAAACACACTCTGCTTTTGAGAAAAGAGCACTCTTCTACTCTACTGTGTTTCCTATGGGGTCCAAACAGTGAGCTTGCTCAGAACAAAAGAACTGTGCTTCCTACACACACGGGCCATATCTGGTACAACTCTGCTTAGGAAACTGACAAGAACAGTAGCTCCTCTTCAGTCCAATACACTGTACTTGCTAGGAATAGACGCCAGTGCTATTTGCCCTGTGTATGACAATGGGACCGCAACAGTGACTCTTCTTACCAGAAAACAACTCTTGCTCTTAATACCAGAAACTGCATGTGATTCAACTCCATATAGGAGTGGGAAAAAAACGCTAGCTCGCCTTACAAGAAACATGCTCTGCTTTTGAGAAAAGGGCACACTTCTACTCTACTGTGTTTCCTATAGGGCCAGAACAGTGAGCTTGCTCAGAACAAAGAACTGTGCTTCCTACACACACGGGCCATATCTAGTTCAACTCTGCTGAGGAAACTGAAAAGAACAGTAGCTCCTCTTCAGTCCAATACACTGTACTTGCTGGGAACAGTGGCGAGTGCTATTTGCCCTGTGTATGACAATGGGAGCACAATAGTGACTCTTCTTACCAGAAAACATCTATTGCTCGTAGGGACAGAAACTGCATGTGATTCAATGCCATTTAGGACTTGGAAACAACCACTAGCTTGCCTTACAAGAAACACACTCTGCTTTTGAGAAAAGAGCACTCTGCTACGCTACTGTGTTTCCTATAGGGCCAGAACAGTGAGCTTGCTCAGAACAAAAGAACTGTGCTTCCTACACACACGGGCCAAATCCAGTTCAACTCTGCGTATGAAACTGACAAGAACAGAAGATCCTCTTCAGTCCAATACACTGTACATGCTCGGAAGAGATGCCAGTGCATTTGCCCTGTGTATGACAATGCGAGCACAATAGTGACTCTTCTTACCAGAAAACAACTCTTGTTTGTAGGACCAGAAACTGCATGTGATTCATCTCCATTTATGTCTGGGAAGCAAACGCTATCTCGCCTTAGAAGAAACACACTCTGCTTTTGAGAAAGAGTACTGAGTTTCCTATGGGGTCCGCACGGTGAGCTTTCTCAGAACAAAAGAACTGTGCTTCCTATACACACGGGCCATATCTAGTTCAATTCTGCTTACGAAACTGACAAGAACAGTAGCTCCTCTTCAGTCCAATACACTGTACATGCTCGGAACAGACGCCAGTGCATTTGCCCTGTGTATGACAATGCGAGCACAATAGTGACTCTTCTTACCAGAAAACAACTCTTGCTCGTAGGACCAAAAACTGCATGTGACTCAACTCCTTTTAGGACTGGGAAACAAACGCTAGCTCGCCTTACAAGAAACACACTCTGCTTTTGAGAAAAGAGCACTCTTCTACTCTACTGTGTTTCCTATAGGGCCAGAACAGTGAGCTTGCTCAGAACAAAGAACTCTGCTTCCTACACACACGGGCCATATCTAGTTCAACTCTGCTTAGGAAACTGAAAAGAACAGTAGATCCTCTTCAGTCCAATATGCTGTACTTGCTGGGAACAGACGCCAGTGC
Organism: Peromyscus eremicus; assembly: GCF_949786415.1. Lineage (NCBI taxonomy): Eukaryota > Metazoa > Chordata > Mammalia > Rodentia > Cricetidae > Peromyscus > Peromyscus eremicus. The sequence goes on along the minus strand of NW_026737562.1, from coordinate 27,426 downwards.
TATTTGCAGTATGTATGGCAATGGGAGCGCAATAGTGACTCTTCTTACCAGAAAAAGCTCTTGCATGTAGGACCAGAAACTGCATGGGATTCAACTCCATTTCTGACTGGGAAACCAACTCTAGCTTGCCTTTCAAGAAACCCACTCTGCTTTTGATAAAAGAGCACTCTTCTACTCTACGGTGTTTCCTATGGGGTCCAAACAGTGAGCTTGCTCAGAACAAAAGAACTGTGCTTCCTACACACACGGGCCATATCTGGAACAACTCTGCTTAGGAAACTGACAAGAACAGTAGCTCCTCTTCAGTCCAATACACTGTACTTGCTAGGAATAGACGCCAGTGCTATTTGCCCTGTGTATGACAATGCGAGTGCAATAGTGACTCTTCTTACCAGAAAACAACCTATGCTCTTAGTACCAGAAACTGCATGTGATTCAACTCCATATAGGACTGGGAAAAAAACGCTAGCTCTGCTCACAAGAAACACACTCTGCTTTTGAGAAAAGAGCACCCTTCTACTCTACAGTGTTTCCTCTATGGCCAGAACTGTGATCTTGCTCAGAACAAAAGGACTGTGTTTCCTACACAACATGGGCCATATCTAGTTCAATTCTGCGTAGGAAACTGACGAGAACAGTATACCCTCTTCAGTCAAATACAATGCACATGCTGGGAACAGACACCAGTGCTATTTGCCCTGTGTATGACAATAGGAGCACAGTAGTGATTCCTCTTATCAGAAAACAACTCTTGCTCGTAGGACCAGAAACTGCATGTGACACAACTCCATTTAGGACTGGGAAAGAAACGCTAGCTCGCCTTACAAGAAACACACTCTGCTTTTTGAGAAAAGAGCGCTCTTCTACTCTACTGTGTTTCCTATAGGGCCAGAACAGTGAACTTGCTCAGAACAAAAGAACTGCGCTTCCTACGCACACGGGCCCTATCTAGTTCAACTCTGCTTAGGAAACTGACAAGAACAGTAGCTCCTCTTAAGTCCAATACTCTGTACATGCAGGGAACAGACGCGAGTGCTATTTGCACTGTGTATGGCAATGGGAGCGCAATAGTGACTCTTCTTACCAGAAAACAACTCTTGCTCGTAGGACCAGAAACTGCATGTGATACAACTCCATTTAGGACTGGGAAACAAACGCTAGCTCGCCTTACAAGAAACACACTCTGCTTTTGAGAAAAGAGCACTCTTCTACTCTACTGTGTTTCCTATGGGGTCCGAGCAGTGAGCTTGCTGAGAACAAAAGAACTGTGCTTCCTACACACACGGGCCATATCTAGTTCAACTCTGCTTAGGAAACTGACAAGAACAGTAGCTCCTCTTCAGTCCAATACACTGTACATGCTGGAAGCAGACGCGAGTGCTATTTGCACTGTGTATGGCAAAGGGAGGGCAATAGTGACTTTCCTTACCAGAAAACAACTCTTGCTGGTAGGACCAGAAACTGCATGTGACTCAACTCCATTTAAGACTGGGAAAAAAACGCTAGCTCGCCTTTCAAGAAACACACTCTGCTTTTGAGAAAAGAGCACTCTTCTTCTCTACTGTGTTTCCTACAGGGCCAGAACAGTGAACTTGCTCAGAACAAAAGAACTGTGCTTCCTACACACAGGGGCCATATCTATTTCAACTCTGCCTAGGAAACTGACAAGAACAGTAGCTTCTCTTCAGTCCAATACTCTGTACATGCAGGGAAAAGACGCCAGTGCTATTTGTACTATGTATGGCAAAGGGAACGCAATAATGACTTTCCTTACCAGAAAACAACTCTTGCTCGTAGGACCAGAAACTGCATGTGATTCAACTCCATTTAGGACTGGGAAACAAATGCTAGCTCGCCTTACAAGATACACACTCTGCTTTTGAGAAAAGAGCACTCTTCTACTCTACTGTGTTTCCTATAGGGCCAGAACAGTGAGCTTGCACAGAACAAAAGAAGTGTACTTCCTACACACACGGCCATATCTAGTTCAATTCAGCTTAGGAAACTGACAAGAACAGTATACCCTCTTCAGTCAAATACACTGCACATGCTGGGAACAGACACCAGTGCTATTTGCCCTGTGTATGGCAATGGGAGCGCAATAATGACTCTTCTTACCAGAAAACAACTCTTGCTTGTAGGACCAGAAACTGCATGTGATTCATCTCCATTTAGGTCTAAGAAGCAAACGCTATCTCGCCTTACAAGAAACACACTCTGCTTTTGAGAAAAGAGCACTGAGTTTCCAATGGGGCCCGCACAGTGAGCTTGCTCAGAACAAAAGAACTGTGCTTCCTATACACACGGGCCATATCTAGTTCAACTCTGCTTAGGAAACTGACAAGAACAGTAGCTCCTCTTCAGTCCAATACACTGTACTTGCTGGGAACAGATGTGAGTGCTATTTATGCTGTATATGGCAAAGGGAGCGCAATAGTGACTTTCCTTACCAGAAAACAACTCTTGCTCGTATGACCAAAAACTGCATGTGATTCAACTCCATTTAGGGGTGGGAAACAAATGCTAGCTCACCTTACAAGAAAAACACTCTGCTTTTGAGAAAAGAGCACTCTTCTACTCTACTGTGTTTCCTATAGGGCCAGAACAGTGAGCTTGCTCAGAACAAAAGAACTGTGCTTCCTACACACATGGCTGTATCTAGTTCAATTCTGCATAGGAAACTGACAAGAACAGTAGATCCTCTTCAGTCCAATACACTGTACATGCTCGGAACAGACGCCAGTGCTATTTGCCCTGTGTATGACAATGGGAGGGCAATAGTGACTCTGCTTACCAGAAAACAACTTTTGCTTGTAGGACCAGAAACTGCATGTGATTCAACTCCATTTAGGACTGGGAAACAAATGCCAGCTCGCCTTACAAGAAACACACCCTGCTTTTGAGAAAAGAGCACTTTTCTACTCTACTGTGTTTCCTATGGGGTCCAAAAAGTGAGGTTTCTCAGAACAAAAGAACTGCGCTTCCTTCACACACGGGCCATATCTAGTTCAACTCTGATTAGGAAACTGACAAGAACAGTAGCTCCTCTTCAGTCCAATACACTGTACTTGCTGGGAACAGAATCGAGTGCTATTTGCACTGTGTATGGCAATGGGAACACAATAGTGACTCTTCTTACCAGAAAAAAACTCTTGCTCATAGAACCAAAAACTGCATATCATTCAAGATCCTTTTAGGACTGGGAAACAAACATTAGCTCGCCTTACAAGAAACACACTCTGCTTTTGAGAAATGAGCACTCTTCTACTCTATTGTGTTTCCTATGGTGTCCGAACAGTGAGCTTGCTCAGAACAAAAGAACTGTGCTTCCTACACACACGGGCCATATCTAGTTCAACTCTGCTTAGGAAAATGACAAGTCCAATACACTGTACTTGCTGGGAACAGACGCGAGTGCTATTTGCACTGTGTATGGCAAAGGGAGCGCAATAGTGACTCTTCTTACCAAAAAACAACTCTACTAAGAAGACCAGAAACTGCTTGTGATTCAACTTCATTTACGACTGGGAAACAATAGCTAGCTCGCCGTACAATAAACACACTCTGCTTTTGAGAAAAGAGTACTCTTCTACTCTACTGTGTTTCCTATGGGGTCCGAACAGTGAGCTTGCTCAGAACAAATGAACTGTGCTTCCTGCACTCACGGGCCATATCTAGTTCAAGTCTGCTTAGGAAACTGACAAGAACAGTAGCTCCTCTTCAATCCAATACACTGTACTTGCTGAGAGCAGACGCGAGTGCTATTTGCACTGTGTATGGCAATGGGAGCGCAATAGTGACTCTTCTTACCAGAAAACAACTCTTGCTCTTAGGACCAGAAACTGCATGTGATTCAACTCCATTTAGGACTGGGAAACAAACGCTAGCTCGCCTTACAAGAAACACACTCTGCTTTTGAGGAAAGAGCACTCTTCTACTCTACTGTGTTTCCTATAGGGCCAGAATAGTGAGCTTGCTGAGTACAAAAGAACTGTGCTTCCTACACACATGGGCCATATCTAGTTCAACTCTGCTTAGGAACCTGACAAGAACAGTAGCTCCTCTTCAGTCCAATACACTGTACATGCTGGGAACAGAGGCCAGTGCTATTTGCCCTGAGTATGACAATGGGAGCACAATAGTGACTCTTATTACCAGAAAAAAACTCTTGCTCGTAGGACCAGAAACTGCATGTGATTCAATTCCATTTAGGACTGGGAAACAAACGCTAGCTCGCCTTACAAGAAACACACTCTGCTTTTGAGAAAAGAGCACTCTTCTACTCTACTGTGTTTCCTATGGTGTCCGAACAGTGAGCTTGCTCAGAACAGAAGAACTGTGATTCCTACACACACGGGCAATATCTACTTCAACTCTGATTAGGAAACTGACAAGAACAGTAGCTCCTCTTCAGTCCAATACACTGTCCTTGCTGGGAACAGACACGAGTGGAATGTGCACTATGTATGGCAATGGGAGCGCAATAATGACTTTCCTTAAAAGAAAACAACTCTTGCTCATAGGACCTGAAAGTGCATGTGATTCAACTCCATTTAGGACTGGGAAACAAACGCTAGCTCTCCTTACCAGAAACACACTCTGCTTTTGAGAAAAGAGCACTCTTCTACTCTACTGTGTTTCCTATGGGGTCCGAACAGTGAGCTTGCTCAGAACAAAAGAACTGTGCTTCCTACACACACGGGCCATATCTAGTTCAACTCTGCTTAGGAAACTGACAAGAACAGTAGCTCCTCTTCAGTCCAATACACTGTACTTGCTGGAAAGAGACGCGAGTGCTGTTTGTACTGTGTATGGCAATGGGAGCCCAATAGTGACTCCTCTTACCAGAAAACTACTCTTGCTCGTAGGACCAAAAACTGCATGTGACTCAACTCCATTTAGGACTGGGAAACAAACACTAGCTCGCCTTACAAGAAACACACTCTGCTTTTGAGAAAAGAGCACTCTTCTACTCCACTGTGTTTCCTATAGGGCCAGAACAGTGAGCTTGCTCAGAACAAAGAACTGTGCTTCCTACAAACACGGGCCATATCTTGGTCAATTCTGCTTAGGAAACTGGCAAGAACATTAGAACCTCTTCAGTCCAATACACTGTACATGCTGGCAACAGACGCCAGTGCTATTTGCCCTGTATGTGAAAATGGGAGCGCAATAGTGACTCTTCTTACCAGAAAACAACTCTTGCTCCTATGACCAGAAACTGCATGTGATTCAACTCCATTTAGGACTGGGAAACAAACGCTAGCTCGCCTTACAAGAAACACACTCTGCTTTTGAGAAAAGAGCACTCTTCTACTCTACTGTGTTTCCTATGGGGTCCAAACAGTGAGCTTGCTCAGAACAAAAGAACTGTGCTTCCTACACACACGGGCCATATCTGGTACAACTCTGCTTAGGAAACTGACAAGAACAGTAGCTCCTCTTCAGTCCAATACACTGTACATGCTGGAAGCAGACGCGAGTGCTATTTGCACTGTGTATGGCAAAGGGAGGGCAATAGTGACTTTCCTTACCAGAAAACAACTCTTGCTGGTAGGACCAGAAACTGCATGTGACTCAACTCCATTTAAGACTGGGAAAAAAACGCTAGCTCGCCTTTCAAGAAACACACTCTGCTTTTGAGAAAAGAGCACTCTTCTTCTCTACTGTGTTTCCTACAGGGCCAGAACAGTGAACTTGCTCAGAACAAAAGAACTGTGCTTCCTACACACAGGGGCCATATCTATTTCAACTCTGCCTAGGAAACTGACAAGAACAGTAGCTTCTCTTCAGTCCAATACTCTGTACATGCAGGGAAAAGACGCCAGTGCTATTTGTACTATGTATGGCAAAGGGAGCGCAATAATGACTTTCCTTACCAGAAAACAACTCTTGCTCGTAGGACCAGAAACTGCATGTGATTCAACTCCATTTAGGACTGGGAAACAAATGCTAGCTCGCCTTACAAGATACACACTCTGCTTTTGAGAAAAGAGCACTCTTCTACTCTACTGTGTTTCCTATAGGGCCAGAACAGTGAGCTTGCACAGAACAAAAGAAGTGTACTTCCTACACACACGGCCATATCTAGTTCAATTCAGCTTAGGAAACTGACAAGAACAGTATACCCTCTTCAGTCAAATACACTGCACATGCTGGGAACAGACACCAGTGCTATTTGCCCTGTGTATGGCAATGGGAGCGCAATAATGACTCTTCTTACCAGAAAACAACTCTTGCTTGTAGGACCAGAAACTGCATGTGATTCATCTCCATTTAGGTCTAAGAAGCAAACGCTATCTCGCCTTACAAGAAACACACTCTGCTTTTGAGAAAAGAGCACTGAGTTTCCAATGGGGCCCGCACAGTGAGCTTGCTCAGAACAAAAGAACTGTGCTTCCTATACACACGGGCCATATCTAGTTCAACTCTGCTTAGGAAACTGACAAGAACAGTAGCTCCTCTTCAGTCCAATACACTGTACTTGCTGGAAACAGATGTGAGTGCTATTTATGCTGTATATGGCAAAGGGAGCGCAATAGTGACTTTCCTTACCAGAAAACAACTCTTGCTCGTATGACCAAAAACTGCATGTGATTCAACTCCATTTAGGGGTGGGAAACAAATGCTAGCTCACCTTACAAGAAAAACACTCTGCTATTGAGAAAAGAGCACTCTTCTACTCTACTGTGTTTCCTATAGGGCCAGACAGTGAGCTTGCCTAGAACAAAAGAACTGTGCTTCCTACACACATGGCTGTATCTAGTTCAATTCTGCATAGGAAACTGACAAGAACAGTAGATCCTCTTCAGTCCAATACACTGTACATGCTCGGAACAGACGCCAGTGCTATTTGCCCTGTGTATGACAATGGGAGGGCAATAGTGACTCTGCTTACCAGAAAACAACTTTTGCTTGTAGGACCAGAAACTGCATGTGATTCAACTCCATTTAGGACTGGGAAACAAATGCCAGCTCGCCTTACAAGAAACAGACCCTGCTTTTGAGAAAAGAGCACTTTTCTACTCTACTGTGTTTCCTATGGGGTCCAAAAAGTGAGGTTTCTCAGAACAAAAGAACTGCGCTTCCTACACACACGGGCCATATCTAGTTCAACTCTGATTAGGAAACTGACAAGAACAGTAGCTCCTCTTCAGTCCAATACACTGTACTTGCTGGGAACAGAATCGAGTGCTATTTGCACTGTGTATGGCAATGGGAACACAATAGTGACTCTTCTTACCAGAAAACAACTCTTGCTCATAGAACCAAAAACTGCATATCATTCAAGATCCTTTTAGGACTGGGAAACAAACATTAGCTCGCCTTACAAGAAACACACTCTGCTTTTGAGAAATGAGCACTCTTCTACTCTATTGTGTTTCCTATGGTGTCCGAACAGTGAGCTTGCTCAGAACAAAAGAACTGTGCTTCCTACACACACGGGCCATATCTAGTTCAACTCTGCTTAGGAAAATGACAAGTCCAATACACTGTACTTGCTGGGAACAGACGCGAGTGCTATTTGCACTGTGTATGGCAAAGGGAGCGCAATAGTGACTCTTCTTACCAAAAAACAACTCTACTAAGAAGACCAGAAACTGCTTGTGATTCAACTTCATTTACGACTGGGAAACAATAGCTAGCTCGCCTTACAATAAACACACTCTGCTTTTGAGAAAAGAGTACTCTTCTACTCTACTGTGTTTCCTATGGGGTTCGAACAGTGAGCTTGCTCAGAACAAATGAACTGTGCTTCCTGCACTCACGGGCCATATCTAGTTCAAGTCTGCTTAGGAAACTGACAAGAACAGTAGCTCCTCTTCAATCCAATACACTGTACTTGCTGAGAGCAGACGCGAGTGCTATTTGCACTGTGTATGGCAATGGGAGCGCAATAGTGACTCTTCTTACCAGAAAACAACTCTTGCTCTTAGGACCAGAAACTGCATGTGATTCAACTCCATTTAGGACTGGGAAACAAACGCTAGCTCGCCTTACAAGAAACACACTCTGCTTTTGAGGAAAGAGCACTCTTCTACTCTACTGTGTTTCCTATAGGGCCAGAACAGTGAGCTTGCTGAGTACAAAAGAACTGTGCTTCCTACACACATGGGCCATATCTAGTTCAACTCTGCTTAGGAACCTGACAAGAACAGTAGCTCCTCTTCAGTCCAATACACTGTACATGCTGGGAACAGAGGCCAGTGCTATTTGCCCTGAGTATGACAATGGGAGCGCAATAGTGACTCTTATTACCAGAAAAAAACTCTTGCTCGTAGGACCAGAAACTGCATGTGATTCAATTCCATTTAGGACTGGGAAACAAACGCTAGCTCGCCTTACAAGAAACACACTCTGCTTTTGAGAAAAGAGCACTCTTCTACTCTACTGTGTTTCCTATGGTGTCAGAACAGTGAGCTTGCTCAGAATAGAAGAACTGTGATTCCTACACACACGGGCAATATCTACTTCAACTCTGCTTAGGAAACTGACAAGAACAGTAGCTCCTCTTCAGTCCAATACACTGTCCTTGCTGGGAACAGACACGAGTGGAATGTGCACTATGTATGGCAATGGGAGCGCAATAATGACTTTCCTTAAAAGAAAACAACTCTTGCTCATAGGACCTGAAAGTGCATGTGATTCAACTCCATTTAGGACTGGGAAACAAACGCTAGCTCTCCTTACCAGAAACACACTCTGCTTTTGAGAAAAGAGCACTCTTCTACTCTACTGTGTTTCCTATGGGGTCCGAACAGTGAGCTTGCTCAGAACAAAAGAACTGTGCTTCCTACACACACGGGCCATATCTAGTTCAACTCTGCTTAGGAAACTGACAAGAACAGTAGCTCCTCTTCAGTCCAATACACTGTACTTGCTGGAAAGAGACGCGAGTGCTGTTTGTACTGTGTATGGCAATGGGAGCCCAATAGTGACTCCTCTTACCAGAAAACTACTCTTGCTCGTAGGACCAAAAACTGCATGTGACTCAACTCCATTTAGGACTGGGAAACAAACACTAGCTCGCCTTACAAGAAACACACTCTGCTTTTGAGAAAAGAGCACTCTTCTACTCTACTGTGTTTCCTATAGGGCCAGAACAGTGAGCTTGCTCAGAACAAAGAACTGTGCTTCCTACAAACACGGGCCATATCTTGGTCAATTCTGCTTAGGAAACTGGCAAGAACATTAGAACCTCTTCAGTCCAATACACTGTACATGCTGGCAACAGACGCCAGTGGTATTTGCCCTGTATGTGAAAATGGGAGCGCAATAGTGACTCTTCTTACCAGAAAACAACTCTTGCTCCTATGACCAGAAACTGCATGTGATTCAACTCCATTTAGGACTGGGAAACAAACGCTAGCTCGCCTTACAAGAAACACACTCTGCTTTTGAGAAAAGAGCACTCTTCTACTCTACTGTGTTTCCTATGGGGTCCAAACAGTGAGCTTGCTCAGAACAAAAGAACTGTGCTTCCTACACACACGGGCCATATCTGGTACAACTCTGCTTAGGAAACTGACAAGAACAGTAGCTCCTCTTCAGTCCAATACACTGTACTTGCTAGGAATAGACGCCAGTGCTATTTGCCCTGTGTATGACAATGGGAGCGCAACAGTGACTCTTCTTACCAGAAAACAACTCTTGCTCTTAATACCAGAAACTGCATGTGATTCAACTCCATATAGGAGTGGGAAACAAACGCTAGCTCGCCTTACAAGAAACATACTCTGCTTTTGAGAAAAGGGCACACTTCTACTCTACTGTGTTTCCTATAGGGCCAGAACAGTGAGCTTGCTCAGAACAAAGGACTGTGCTTCCTACACACACGGGCCATATCTAGTTCAACTCTGCTGAGGAAACTGAAAAGAACAGTAGCTCCTCTTCAGTCCAATACACTGTACTTGCTGGGAACAGACGCGAGTGCTATTTGCCCTGTGTATGACAATGGGAGCACAATAGTGACTCTTCTTACCAGAAAACATCTATTGCTCGTAGGGACAGAAACTGCATGTGATTCAATGCCATTTAGGACTTGGAAACAACCACTAGCTTGCCTTACAAGAAACACACTCTGCTTTTGAGAAAAGAGCACTCTGCTACGCTACTGTGTTTCCTATAGGGCCAGAACAGTGAGCTTGCTCAGAACAAAAGAACTGTGCTTCCTACACACACGGGCCAAATCCAGTTCAACTCTGCGTATGAAACTGACAAGAACAGTAGATCCTCTTCAGTCCAATACACTGTACATGCTCGGAAGAGATGCCAGTGCATTTGCCCTGTGTATGACAATGCGAGCACAATAGTGACTCTTCTTACCAGAAAACAACTCTTGTTTGTAGGACCAGAAACTGCATGTGATTCATCTCCATTTATGTCTGGGAAGCAAACGCTATCTCGCCTTAGAAGAAACACACTCTGCTTTTGAGAAAGAGCACTGAGTTTCCTATGGGGTCCGCACAGTGAGCTTGCTCAGAACAAAAGAACTGTGCTTCCTATACACACGGGCCATATCTAGTTCAATTCTGCTTACGAAACTGACAAGAACAGTAGCTCCTCTTCAGTCCAATACACTGTACATGCTCGGAACAGACGCCAGTGCATTTGCCCTGTGTATGACAATGCGAGCACAATAGTGACTCTTCTTACCAGAAAACAACTCTTGCTCGTAGGACCAAAAACTGCATGTGACTCAACTCCTTTTAGGACTGGGAAACAAACGCTAGCTCGCCTTACAAGAAACACACTCTGCTTTTGAGAAAAGAGCACTCTTCTACTCTACTGTGTTTCCTATAGGGCCAGAACAGTGAGCTTGCTCAGAACAAAGAACTGTGCTTCCTACACACACGGGCCATATCTAGTTCAACTCTGCTTAGGAAACTGAAAAGAACAGTAGATCCTCTTCAGTCCAATATGCTGTACTTGCTGGGAACAGACGCCAGTGCTATTTGCAGTGTGTATGGCAATGGGAGCGCAATAGTGACTCTTCTTACCAGAAAAAGCTCTTGCATGTAGGACCAGAAACTGCATGGGATTCAACTCCATTTCTGACTGGGAAACAAACTCTAGCTTGCCTTTCAAGAAACACACTCTGCTTTTGATAAAAGGGCACTCTTCTACTCTACGGTGTTTCCTATGGGGTCCAAACAGTGAGCTTGCTCAGAACAAAAGAACTGTGCTTCCTACACACACGGGCCATATCTGGAACAACTCTGCTTAGGAAACTGACAAGAACAGTAGCTCCTCTTCAGTCCAATACACTGTACTTGCTAGGAATAGACGCCAGTGCTATTTGCCCTGTGTATGACAATGCGAGTGCAATAGTGACTCTTCTTACCAGAAAACAACCTATGCTCTTAGTACCAGAAACTGCATGTGATTCAACTCCATATAGGACTGGGAAAAAAACGCTAGCTCTGCTCACAAGAAACACACTCTGCTTTTGAGAAAAGAGCACCCTTCTACTCTACAGTGTTTCCTCTATGGCCAGAACTGTGATCTTGCTCAGAACAAAAGGACTGTGCTTCCTACACACACGGGCCATATCTAGTTCAATTCTGCTTAGGAAACTGACGAGAACAGTATACCCTCTTCAGTCAAATACAATGCACATGCTGGGAACAGACACCAGTGCTATTTGCCCTGTGTATGACAATAGGAGCACAGTAGTGATTCCTCTTATCAGAAAACAACTCTTGCTCGTAGGACCAGAAACTGCATGTGACACAACTCCATTTAGGACTGGGAAAGAAACGCTAGCTCGCCTTACAAGAAACACACTCTGCTTTTTGAGAAAAGAGCGCTCTTCTACTCTACTGTGTTTCCTATAGGGCCAGAACAGTGAACTTGCTCAGAACAAAAGAACTGTGCTTCGTATGCACACGGGCCATATCTAGTTCAACTCTGCTTAGGAAACTGACAAGAACAGTAGCTCCTCTTAAGTCCAATACTCTGTACATGCAGGGAACAGACGTGAGTGCTATTTGCACTGTGTATGGCAATGGGAGCGCAATAGTGACTCTTCTTACCAGAAAACAACTCTTGCTCGTAGGACCAGAAACTGCATGTGATACAACTCCATTTAGGACTGGGAAACAAACGCTAGCTCGCCTTACAAGAAACACACTCTGCTTTTGAGAAAAGAGCACTCTTCTACTCTACTGTGTTTCCTATGGGGTCCGAGCAGTGAGCTTGCTGAGAACAAAAGAACTGTGCTTCCTACACACACGGGCCATATCTAGTTCAACTCTGCTTAGGAAACTGACAAGAACAGTAGCTCCTCTTCAGTCCAATACACTGTACATGCTGGAAGCAGACGCGAGTGCTATTTGCACTGTGTATGGCAAAGGGAGGGCAATAGTGACTTTCCTTACCAGAAAACAACTCTTGCTCTTAGGACCAGAAACTGCATGTGACTCAACTCCATTTAAGACTGGGAAAAAAACGCTAGCTCGCCTTACAAGAAACACACTCTGCTTTTGAGAAAAGAGCACTCTTCTTCTCTACTGTGTTTCCTACAGGGCCAGAACAGTGAACTTGCTCAGAACAAAAGAACTGTGCTTCCTACACACAGGGGCCATATCTAGTTCAACTCTGCCTAGGAAACTGACAAGAACAGTAGCTCCTCTTCAGTCCAATACTCTGTACATGCAGGGAAAAGACGCCAGTGCTATTTGCACTATGTATGGCAAAGGGAGCGCAATAATGACTTTCCTTACCAGAAAACAACTCTTGCTCCTAGGACCAGAAACTGCATGTGATTCAACTCCATTTAGGACTGGGAAACAAACGCTAGCTCGCCTTACAAGATACACACTCTGCTTTTGAGAAAAGAGCACTCTTCTACTCTACTGTGTTTCCTATAGGGCCAGAACAGTGAGCTTGCACAGAACAAAAGAAGTGTACTTCCTACACACACGGCCATATCTAGTTCAATTCAGCTTAGGAAACTGACAAGAATAGTATACCCTCTTCAGTCAAATACACTGCACATGCTGGGAACAGACACCAGTGCTATTTGCCCTGTGTATGGCAATGGGAGCGCAATAATGACTCTTCTTACCAGAAAACAACTCTTGCTTGTAGGACCAGAAACTGCATGTGATTCATCTCCATTTAGGTCTAAGAAGCAAACGCTATCTCGCCTTACAAGAAACACACTCTGCTTTTGAGAAAAGAGCACTGAGTTTCCAATGGGGCCCGCACAGTGAGCTTGCTCAGAACAAAAGAACTGTGCTTCCTATACACACGGGCCATATCTAGTTCAACTCTGCTTAGGAAACTGACAAGAACAGTAGCTCCTCTTCAGTCCAATACACTGTACTTGCTGGGAACAGATGCGAGTGCTATTTATGCTGTGTATGGCAAAGGGAGCGCAATAGTGACTTTCCTTACCAGAAAACAACTCTTGCTCGTATGACCAAAAACTGCATGTGATTCAACTCCATTTAGGGGTGGGAAACAAACGCTAGCTCACCTTACAAGAAAAACACTCTGCTTTGAGAAAAGAGCACTCTTCTACTCTACTGTGTTTCCTATAGGGCCAGAACAGTGAGCTTGCTCAGAACAAAAGAACTGTGCTTCCTACACACATGGCCGTATCTAGTTCAATTCTGCATAGGAAACTGACAAGAACAATAGATCCTCTTCAGTCCAATACACTGTACTTGCTCGGAACAGACGCCAGTGCTATTTGCCCTGTGTATGACAATGGGAGGGCAATAGTGACTCTGCTTACCAGAAAACAACTTTTGCTTGTAGGACCAGAAACTACATGTGATTCAACTCCATTTAGGACTGGGAAACAAATGCCAGCTCGCCTTACAAGAAACACACCCTGCTTTTGAGAAAAGAGCACTTTTCTACTCTACTGTGTTTCCTATGGGGTCCAAAAAGTGAGGTTTCTTAGAACAAAAGAACTGCGCTTCCTACACACACGGGCCATATCTAGTTCAACTCTGATTAGGAAACTGACAAGAACAGTAGCTCCTCTTCAGTCCAATACACTGTACTTGCTGGGAACAGAATCGAGTGCTATTTGCACTGTGTATGGCAATGGGAACACAATAGTGACTCTTATTACCAGAAAACAACTCTTGCTCATAGGACCAAAAACTGCATATCATTCAAGATCCTTTTAGGACTGGGAAACAAATATTAGCTCGCCTTACAAGAAACACACTCTGCTTTTGAGAAATGAGCACTCTTCTACTCTATTGTGTTTCCTATGGTGTCCGAACAGTGAGCTTGCTCAGAACAAAAGAACTGTGCTTCCTACACACACGGGCCATATCTAGTTCAACTCTGCTTAGGAAAATGACAAGTCCAATACACTGTACTTGCTGGGAACAGACGCGAGTGCTATTTGCACTGTGTATGGCAAAGGGAGCGCAATAGTGACTCTTCTTACCAAAAAACAACTCTACTAAGAAGACCAGAAACTGCTTGTGATTCAACTTCATTCACGACTGGGAAACAATAGCTAGCTCGCCTTACAATAAACACACTCTGCTTTTGAGAAAAGAGTACTCTTCTACTCTACTGTGTTTCCTATGGGGTTCGAACAGTGAGCTTGCTCAGAACAAATGAACTGTGCTTCCTGCACTCACGGGCCATATCTAGTTCAAGTCTGCTTAGGAAACTGACAAGAACAGTAGCTCCTCTTCAATCCAATACACTGTACTTGCTGAGAGCAGACGCGAGTGCTATTTGCACTGTGTATGGCAATGGGAGCGCAATAGTGACTCTTCTTACCAGAAAACAACTCTTGCTCTTAGGACCAGAAACTGCATGTGGTTCAACTCCATTTAGGACTGGGAAACAAACGCTAGCTCGCCTTACAAGAAACACACTCTGCTTTTGAGGAAAGAGCACTCTTCTACTCTACTGTGTTTCCTATAGGGCCAGAACAGTGAGCTTGCTGAGTACAAAAGAACTGTGCTTCCTACACACATGGGCCATATCTAGTTCAACTCTGCTTAGGAACCTGACAAGAACAGTAGCTCCTCTTCAGTCCAATACACTGTACATGCTGGGAACAGAGGCCAGTGCTATTTGCCCTGAGTATGACAATGGGAGCGCAATAGTGACTCTTATTACCAGAAAAAAACTCTTGCTCGTAGGACCAGAAACTGCATGTGATTCAACTCCATTTAGGACTGGGAAACAAACGCTAGCTCGCCTTACAAGAAACACACTCTGCTTTTGAGAAAAGAGCACTCTTCTACTCTACTGTGTTTCCTATGGTGTCCGAACAGTGAGCTTGCTCAGAACAGAAGAACTGTGATTCCTACACACACGGGCAATATCTACTTCAACTCTGCTTAGGAAACTGACAAGAACAGTAACTCCTCTTCAGTCCAATACACTGTCCTTGCTGGGAACAGACACGAGTGGAATGTGCACTATGTATGGCAATGGGAGCGCAATAATGACTTTCCTTAAAAGAAAACAACTCTTGCTCCTAGGACCAGAAAGTGCATGTGATTCAACTCCATTTAGGACTGGGAAACAAACGCTAGCTCTCCTTACCAGAAATACACTCTGCTTTTGAGAAAAGAGCACTCTTCTACTCTACTGTGTTTCCTATAGGGCCAGAACAGTGAGCTTGCACAGAACAAAAGAAGTGTACTTCCTACACACACGGCCATATCTAGTTCAATTCAGCTTAGGAAACTGACAAGAACAGTATACCCTCTTCAGTCAAATACACTGCACATGCTGGGAACAGACACCAGTGCTATTTGCCCTGTGTATGGCAATGGGAGCGCAATAATGACTCTTCTTACCAGAAAACAACTCTTGCTTGTAGGACCAGAAACTGCATGTGATTCATCTCCATTTAGGTCTAAGAAGCAAACGCTATCTCGCCTTACAAGAAACACACTCTGCTTTTGAGAAAAGAGCACTGAGTTTCCAATGGGGCCCGCACAGTGAGCTTGCTCAGAACAAAAGAACTGTGCTTCCTATACACACGGGCCATATCTAGTTCAACTCTGCTTAGGAAACTGACAAGAACAGTAGCTCCTCTTCAGTCCAATACACTGTACTTGCTGGGAACAGATGTGAGTGCTATTTATGCTGTATATGGCAAAGGGAGCGCAATAGTGACTTTCCTTACCAGAAAACAACTCTTGCTCCTATGACCAAAAACTGCATGTGATTCAACTCCATTTAGGGGTGGGAAACAAATGCTAGCTCACCTTACAAGAAAAACACTCTGCTTTTGAGAAAAGAGCACTCTTCTACTCTTCTGTGTTTCCTATAGGGCCAGAACAGTGAGCTTGCTCAGAACAAAAGAACTGTGCTTCCTACACACATGGCTGTATCTAGTTCAATTCTGCATAGGAAACTGACAAGAACAGTAGATCCTCTTCAGTCCAATACACTGTACATGCTCGGAACAGACGCCAGTGCTATTTGCCCTGTGTATGACAATGGGAGGGCAATAGTGACTCTGCTTACCAGAAAACAACTTTTGCTTGTAGGACCAGAAACTGCATGTGATTCAACTCCATTTAGGACTGGGAAACAAATGCCAGCTCGCCTTACAAGAAACACACCCTGCTTTTGAGAAAAGAGCACTCTTCTACTCTACTGTGTTTCCTATGGTGTCAGAACAGTGAGCTTGCTCAGAACAGAAGAACTGTGATTCCTACACACACGGGCAATATCTACTTCAACTCTGCTTAGGAAACTGACAAGAACAGTAGCTCCTCTTCAGTCCAATACACTGTCCTTGCTGGGAACAGACACGAGTGGAATGTGCACTATGTATGGCAATGGGAGCGCAATAATGACTTTCCTTAAAAGAAAACAACTCTTGCTCATAGGACCTGAAAGTGCATGTGATTCAACTCCATTTAGGACTGGGAAACAAACGCTAGCTCTCCTTACCAGAAACACACTCTGCTTTTGAGAAAAGAGCACTCTTCTACTCTACTGTGTTTCCTATGGGGTCCGAACAGTGAGCTTGCTCAGAACAAAAGAACTGTGCTTCCTACACACACGGGCCATATCTAGTTCAACTCTGCTTAGGAAACTGACAAGAACAGTAGCTCCTCTTCAGTCCAATACACTGTACTTGCTGGAAAGAGACGCGAGTGCTGTTTGTACTGTGTATGGCAATGGGAGCCCAATAGTGACTCCTCTTACCAGAAAACTACTCTTGCTCATAGGACCAAAAACTGCATGTGACTCAACTCCATTTAGGACTGGGAAACAAACGCTAGCTCTCCTTACAAGAAACACACTCTGCTTTTGAGAAAAGAGCACTCTTCTACTCTACTGTGTTTCCTATAGGGCCAGAACAGTGAGCTTGCTCAGAACAAAGAACTGTGCTTCCTACAATCACGGGCCATATCTTGGTCAATTCTGCTTAGTAAACTGGCAAGAACATTAGAACCTCTTCAGTCCAATACACTGTACATGCTGGCAACAGACGCCAGTGCTATTTGCCCTGTATGTGACAATGCGAGCACAATAGTGACTCTTCTTACCAGAAAACAACTCTTGCTTGTATGACCAGAAACTGCATGTGATTCAACTCCATTTAGGACTGGGAAACAAACGATAGCTCGCCTTACAAGAAACACACTCTGCTTTTGAGAAAAGAGCACTCTTCTACTCTACTGTGTTTCCTATGGGGTCCAAACAGTGAGCTTGCTCAGAACAAAAGAACTGTGCTTCCTACACACACGGGCCATATCTGGTACAACTCTGCTTAGGAAACTGACAAGAACAGTAGCTCCTCTTCAGTCTAATACACTGTACTTGCTAGGAATAGACGCCAGTGCTATTTGCCCTGTGTATGACAATGGGAGCGCAATAGTGACTCTTCTTACCAGAAAACAACTCTTGCTCTTAATACCAGAAACTGCATGTGATTCAACTCCATATAGGAGTGGGAAACAAACGCTAGCTCGCCTTACAAGAAACATACTCTGCTTTTGAGAAAAGGGCACACTTCTACTCTACTGTGTTTCCTATAGGGCCAGAACAGTGAGCTTGCTCAGAACAAAGAACTGTGCTTCCTACACACACGGGCCATATCTAGTTCAACTCTGCTTAGGAAACTGAAAAGAACAGTAGCTCCTCTTCAGTCCAATACACTGTACTTGCGGGAACAGACGCGAGTGCTATTTGCCCTGTGTATGACAATGGGAGCACAATAGTGACTCTTCTTACCAGAAAACATCTATTGCTCATAGGGACAGAAACTGCATGTGATTCAATGCCATTTAGGACTTGGAAACAACCACTAGCTCGCCTTACAAGAAACACACTCTGCTTTTGAGAAAAGAGCACTCTGCTACACTACTGTGTTTCCTATAGGGCCAGAACAGTGAGCTTGCTCAGAACAAAAGAACTGTGCTTCCTACACACACGGGCCAAATCCAGTTCAACTCTGCATATGAAACTGACAAGAACAGTAGATCCTCTTCAGTCCAATACACTGTACATGCTCGGAACAGATGCCAGTGCACTTGCCCTGTGTATGACAATGCGAGCACAATAGTGACTCTTCTTACCAGAAAACAACTCTTGTTTGTAGGACCAGAAACTGCATGTGATTCATCTCCATTTATGTCTGGGAAGCAAACGCTATCTCGCCTTAGAAGAAACACACTCTGCTTTTGAGAAAGAGCACTGAGTTTCCTATGGGGTCCGCACAGTGAGCTTGCTCAGAACAAAAGAACTGTGCTTCCTATACACACGGGCCATATCTAGTTCAATTCTGCTTACGAAACTGACAAGAACATTAGCTCCTCTTCAGTCCAATGCACTGTAAATGCTCGGAACAGACGCCAGTGCATTTGCCCTGTGTATGGCAATGCGAGCACAATAGTGACTCTTCTTACCAGAAAACAACTCTTGCTCGTAGGACCAAAAACTACATGTGACTCAACTCCTTTTAGGACTGGGAAACAAACGCTAGCTCGCCTTACAAGAAACACACTCTGCTTTTGAGAAAAGAGCACTCTTCTACTCTACTGTGTTTCCTATAGGGCCAGAACAGTGAGCTTGCTCAGAACAAAGAACTGTGCTTCCTACACACACGGGCCATATCTAGTTCAACTCTGCTTAGGAAACTGAAAAGAACAGTAGATCCTCTTCAGTCCAATATGCTGTACTTGCTGGGAACAGACGCCAGTGCTATTTGCAGTGTGTATGGCAATGGGAGCGCAATAGTGACTCTTCTTACCAGAAAAAGCTCTTGTATGTAGGACCAGAAACTGCATGGGATTCAACTCCATTTCTGACTGGGAAACAAACTCTAGCTTGCCTTTCAAGAAACACACTCTGCTTTTGATAAAAGGGCACTCTTCTACTCTACGGTGTTTCCTATGGGGTCCAAACAGTGAGCTTGCTCAGAACAAAAGAACTGTGCTTCCTACACACACGGGCCATATCTGGAACAACTCTGCTTAGGAAACTGACAAGAACAGTAGCTCCTCTTCAGTCCAATACACTGTACTTGCTAGGAATAGACGCCAGTGCTATTTGCCCTGTGTATGACAATGCGAGTGCAATAGTGACTCTTCTTACCAGAAAACAACCTATGCTCTTAGTACCAGAAACTGCATGTGACACAACTCCATTTAGGACTGGGAAAGAAACGCTAGCTCACCTTACAAGAAACACACTCTGCTTTTGAGAAAAGAGCACTCTTCTACTCTACTGTGTTAACTTTGGTGTCCGAACAGTGAGCTTGCTCAGAACAAAAGAACTGTGCTTTTTACACACACGGGCCATATCTAGTTCAACTCTGCTTAGGAAACTGACAAGAACAGTAGCTCCTCTTCAGACCAATACACTGTACTTGCTGAAAACAGACGCGAGTGTTTTTTGTACTATGTATGGCAATGGGAGCACAATAGTGACTCTTCTTACCAGAAAACAACTCTTGCTCGTAGGACCAGAAACTGCATGTGATTCAACTCCATTTAGGACTGGGAAACAAACGCTAGCACGCCTTACAAGAAACACACTCTGCTTTTGAGGAAAGAGCCTTCTTCTACTCTACTGTGTTTCCTATAGGGCCAGAACAGTGAGCTTGCTGAGTACAAAAGAACTGTGGTTCCTACACACATGGGCCATATCTAGTTCAACTCTGCTTAGGAACCTGACAAGAACAGTACCTCCTCTTCAGTCCAATACACTGTACATGCTGGGAACAGACACGAGTGCTATTTGCCCTGTGTATGACAATGGGAGCGCAATAGTGACTCTTCTTACCAGAAAACAACTCTTGCTCGTAGGACCAGAAACTGCATGTGATCAACTCCATATAGGACTGGGAAAAAAACACTAGCTGGCCTTACTAGAAACACACTCTGCTTTTGAGAAAAGAGCACTCTTCTACTCTACTGTGTTTCCTATGGGGTCCGAACAGTGAGCTTGCTCAGAACAAAAGAACTGTGCTTCCTATACACACGGGCCATATCTAGTTCAACTCTACATAGGAAACTGACAAGAACAGTAGCTCCTCTTCAGTCCAATACACTGTACTTGCTAGAAACAGACACGAGTGCTATTTGCACTGTATATGTCAAAGGGAGCGCAATAGTGACTTTCCTTACCAGAAAACAACTCTTGCTGGTAGAACCAAAAACTGCATGTGATTCAACTCCACTTAGGACTGGGAAACAAACGCTAGCTCGCCTTCAAGAAACACACTCTGCTTTTGAGAAAAGAGCACTCTTCTACTCTACTGTGTTTCCTATAGGGCCAGAAAAGTGAGCTTGCTCAGAACAAAAGAACTGTGCTTCCTACACTCACCGGCCATATCTAGTTCAATTCTGCTTAGTAAACTGACAAGAACAATAGATCCTTTTCAGTCCAATACACTGCACATGCTGGGAACAGAAGCGAGTGCTCTTTGCACTATGTATGGCAATGGGAGCGCAATAGTTACTTTCCTTACCAGAAAACAACTCTTGCTCGTAGGACCAGAAACTGCATGTGATTCAACTCCATTTAGGACTGGGAAACAAACGCTAGCTCACCTTCCAAGAAACACACTCAGCTTTTGAGAAAAGAGCACTCTTCTACTCTACTGTGTTTCCTATGGGGTCCGAACAGTGAGCTTGCTCAGAACAAAAGAACTGCGCTTCCTACACACAGGGGACATATCTAGTTCAACTCTGCTTAGGAAACTGACAAGAAGAGCAGCTCCTCTTCAGACTAATACACTGTACTTGCTGGAAAAAGACACGAGTGCTATTTGCACTGTGTATGGCAAAGGGAGCGCAATAGTGACTTTCCTTACCAGAAAACAACTCTTGCTGGTAGGACCAAAAACTGCATGTGATTCAACTCCATTTAGGACTGGGAAACAAATGCTAGCTCGCCTTACAAGAAACACACTCTGCTTTTGAGAAAAGAGCACTCTTCTACTCTACTGTGTTTCCTATAGGGCCTGAACGGAGAGCTTGCTCAGAACAAAAGAACTGTGCTTCCTACATACACGGCCATATCTAGTTCAATTCTGCTTAAGAAACTGACAAGAACAATAGATCCTTTTCAGTCCAATACACTGTACATGCTGGGAACAGACGCCAGTGCTATTTGTACTGTGTATGGCAATGGGAGCCCAATAGTGACTCTTCTTACGAGAAAACTACTCTTGCTCGTAGGACCAAAAACTGCATGTGACTCACCTCCATTTAGGACTGGGAAACAAACGCTAGCTAGCCTTAAAGAAACACACTCTGCTTTTGAGAAAAGAGCACTCTTCTACTCTACTGTGTTTCCTATAGGGCCAGGACAGTGAGCTTGCTCAGAACAAAAGAACTGTGCTTCCTACACACTCGGGTCATATCTAGTTCAATTCTTCTTAGGAAACTGACAAGAACAGTGGAACCTCTTCAGTCCAATACACTGTACATGCTGGGGAAAGACGCCAGTGCTATTTGCCCTGTGTATGGCAATGGGAGCACAATAGTGACTTTCCTTACCAGAAATAAACTCTTGATCGTAGGACCAGAAACTGCATGTGATTCAACTCCTTTTAGGACTGGGAAACAAACGCTAGCTTGCCGTACAAGAAACACACTCTGCTTTTGAGAACAGAGCACTCTTCTACTCTACTGTATTTCCTATAGGGTCCGAACAGTGAGCTTGCTCTGAACAAAAGAACTGTGTTTCCTACACACACTGCAATATCTAGTTCAATTCTGCTCAGGAACCTGACAAGAACAGTAGATCCTCTTCAGTCCAATACACTGTACTTGCTGGGAACAGACGCGAGTGCTATTTGCACTGTGTATGGCAATGAAAGCACAATAGTGACATTCCTTACCAGAAAACAACTCTTGCTCATAGGAAAAAAAACTGCATGTGATTTAACTCCATTTAGAACTGGGAAATAAATTCTAGCTCGCTTTACAAGAAACACACTCTGCTTTTGAGAAAAGAGCACTCTTCTACTCTACTGTGTTTCCTATAGGGCCAGAACATTAAGCTTGCACAGAACAAAAGAAGTGTGCTTCCTACACACACGGCCATATCTAGTTCAATTTAACTTAGGAAAATGACAAGAACAGTATACCCTCTTCAGTCAAATACACTGCACATGCTGGGAACAGACACCAGTGCTATTTGCC
Organism: Peromyscus eremicus; assembly: GCF_949786415.1. NCBI lineage: Eukaryota > Metazoa > Chordata > Mammalia > Rodentia > Cricetidae > Peromyscus > Peromyscus eremicus. Next base: position 4,813 of record NW_026737562.1, on the reverse strand, counting down.
CTGTGTATGACAATGGGAGCACAATAGTGACTCTTCTTACTAGAAAACAACTCTTGTTCATAGGACCAAAAACTGCATGTGACTCAACTCCATTTAGGACTAAGAAAGAAACGCTAGCTCGCCTTACAAGAAACACACTCTGCTTTTAAGAAAAGTGCACTCTTCTACTCTACTGTGTTTCCTATAGGGCCAGAACAGTGAACTTGCTCAGAACAAAAGAACTGTGCTTCCTACACACAGGGGCCGTATCTACTTCAATTCTGTTAAGGAAACTGACAAGAAAAGTAGCTCCTCTTCAGTCCAATACTCTGTACATACAAGGAACAGACGCGAGTGCTATTTGCACTGAGTATGGCTATGGGAGCTCAATAGTGACTCTTCTTACCAGAAAACAACTCTTGCTCGTAGGACCAGAAACTGCACGGGAATCAATTCCATTTCTGACTGGGAAACAAACACTAGCTCGCCTTTCAATAAACACACTCTGCTTTTGAGAAAAGAGCACTCTTCTACTCTACAGTGTTTCCTATGGGGTCCAAACAGTGAGCTTGCTCAGAACAAAAGAACTGTGCTTTCTACACACATGGCCATATCTAGTTCAATTCTGCTTAGGAACCTGACAAGAACAGTAGCTCCTCTTCAGTCCAATACACTGTACTTGCTGGGAACCAATGCCAGTGCTATTTGCCCTGTGTATGACAATGGGAGCGTAATAGTGACTCTTCTTACCAGAAAACAACTCTTGCTCCTAGGATCAGAAACTGCATGTGATTCAACTCCATTTAGGAATGGGAAACAAACGCTAGCTCACATTACAAGAAACACACTCTGCTTTTGAGAAAAGAGCACTCTCCTACTCTACTGTGTTTCCTATGGGGTCCGAACAGTGAGCTTGCTCAGAAAAAAAGAACTGTGCTTCCTACACACCCGTGCCATATCTAGTTCAACTCTGCTTAGGAAACTGACAAGAACAGTAGCTCCTCTTCAGTCCAATACACTGTATTTGCTGGAAACATACGCGTGTGCTATTTGCACTGTGTATTGCAAAGGGAGCGCAATAGTGACTTTCCTTACTAGAAAACAACTCTTGCTGGTAGGACCAAAAACTGCATGTGATTCAACTCCATTTAGGACTGGGAAACAAACGCTAGCTCGCCTTACAAGAAACACACTCTGCTTTTGAGAAAAGAGCACTCTTCTACTCTACTGTGTTTCCTATAGGGCCAGAACAGAGAGCTTGCTCAGAACAAAAGAACTCTGCTTCCTACATACAGGGCCATATCTAGTTCAATTCTGCTTAGGAAACTGACGAGAACAATAGATCCTTTTCAGTCCAATACACTGTAAATCCTGGGAACAGACGCGAGTGCTATTTGCCCTGTGTATTACAATGGGACCGCAATAGTGACACTTCTTACCAGAAAACAACTCTTGCTCGTAGGACCAGAAACTGCATGTGATTCAACTCCATATAGGACTGGGAAACAAACGCTAGCTCGCCTTACAAGAAATAATCTCTGCTTTTGGAAAAGAGCACTCTCCTACTCTACTGTGTTTCCTATGGGGTCTGAACAGTGAGCTTGCTCAGAAAAAAAGAACTGTGCTTCCTACACACACGTGTCATATCTAGTTCAACACTGTTTAGGAAACTGACAGGAACAGTAGCTCCTCTTCAGTCCAATACACTGTACTTGCTGGGAACAGACGCGAGTGCTATTTGCACTGTGTATGGCAATGGGAGCACAATAGTGACTTTCCTTACCAGAAATAAACTCTTGCTCATAGGACCAAAAACTGCATGTGATTCAACTTTATTTAGAACTGGGAAATAAATGCTAGCTCGCCTTACAAGAAACACACTCTGCTTTTGAGAAAAGAGCACTCTTCTACTCTACTGTGTTTCCTATAGGGCCAGAACAGTAAGCTTACACAACACAAAAGAAGTGTGCTTCCTACACACACGGCCATATCTAGTTCAATTCAGCTTAGGAAACTGATAAGAACAGTATACCCTCTTCAGTCAAATACACTGCACATGCTGGGAACAGACACCAGAGCTATTTGCCCTGTGTATGACAATGGGAGCGCAATAGTGACTCTTCTTACCAGAAAACAACTCTTGCTCGTAGGACCAGAAACTGCATGTGACTCAACTCCATTTAGTCCTGGGAAAGAAACGCAAGCTCGCCTTACAAGAAACACACTCTGATTTTGAGAAAAGACCACTCTTCTACTCTAATGTGTTTCCTATAGGGCCAGAACAGTGAACTTACTCAGAACAAAAGAACTGTGCTTCCTACACACAGGGGCCATATCTAGTTTAACTCTGCTTAGGAAACTGACAAGAACAGTAGCTCATCTTCAGTCCAATACTCTGTACATGCAGGGAACAGACGCCAGTGCTATATGCACTGTGTATGGCAATGGGAGCGCAATAGTGACTCTTATTACCAGAAAAAAACTCTTGCTCATAGGACCAGAATCTGCACGGGATTCAATTCCATTTAGGACTGGGAAACAAATGCTAGCTCACCTTACAAGAAACACACTCTGCTTTTGAGAAAAGAGCACTCTTCTACTCTACTGTGTTTCCTATGGGGTCCGAACAGTGAGCTTGCTCAGAACAAAAGAACTGTGTTTCCTACACACACGGGCTGTATCTAGTTCAACTCTGCTTAGGAAACTGACAAGAACAGTAGCTCCTCTTCAGACTAATACACTGTACTTGCTGGAAACAGACGCGAGTGCTATTTGCACTGTGTATGGCAAAGGGAGCGCAATAGTGACTTTCCTTACCAGAAAACAACTTTTGCTGGTAGGACCAAAAACTGCATGTGACTCAACTCATTTAGGACTGGTAAACAAACGCTAGCTCGCCTTACAAGAAACACACTCTGCTTTTGAGAAAAGAGCACTCTTCTACTCTACTGTGTTTCCTATAGGGCCAGAACAGAGAGCTTGCTCAGAACAAAAGAACTGTGCTTCCTACATACACGGCCATATCTAGTTCAATTCTGCTTAGGAAACTGACAAGAACAGTGGAACCTCTTCAGTCCAATACACTGTACATGCTGGGAACAAACGGGAGTGCTATTTGCACTATGTTTGGCAATGGGAGCACAATAGTGACTTTCCTTACCAGAAAACAACTCTTCCTCGTAGGACCAGAAACTGCATGTGATTCAACTCCATTTCACACTGGGAAAGAAACGCTAGCTCGCCTTACAAGAAACACACTCTGCTTTAGAGAAAAGAGCACTTTCTACTCTACTGTGTTTCCTATGGGGTCCAAACAGTGAGCTTGCACAGAACAAAAGAACTGTGCTTCCTACACACATGAACCATATGTAGTTCAACTCTGCTTAGGAAACTGACAAGAACAGTAGCTCCTCTTCAGTCCGATACACTTTACTTGCTGAGAACAGACGCGAGTGCTATTTGCACTGTGTATCGCAATGGGGCACAATAGTGACTCGTCTTACCAGAAAACAACTCTTGCTCACAGGACAAAAACTGCATGTGACTCAATTCCATTTAGGACTGGGAAACAAAGTCTATCTCGCCTTACAAGAAACACACTCTGCTTTTGAGAAAAGAGCACTCCTCTACTCAATTGTGTTTCCTATAAGCCCAGAACAATGAGCTTACTCAGAACAAAAGAACTGTGATTCCTACACACACGGGCCATATCTTGTTCAACTCTGCTTAGGAAACTGAGAAGAGCAGTCTCTCCTCTTCAGTCCAATACACTGTTCTTACTGGGAACAGACAGGAGGGCTATTTGCACTGTGTATGGCAATGGGAGCGCAATAATGACTTTCCTTACCAGAAAACAACTCTTGCTCGTAGGACCAGAAACTGCATGTGATTCAACTCCATTTAGGACTGGGAAACAAACGCTAGCTCGCCTTACAAGAAACACACTATGCTTTAGAGAAAAGAGCACTCTTCTACTCTACTGTGTTTCCTATGGGGTCCGAACAGAGAGCTTGCTCAGAACAAAAGAACTGTGCTTCCTACACACTCGGACCATATGTAGTTCAACTCTGCTTAGGAAACTGACAAGAACAGTAGTTCCTATTCAGTCCAATACACTGTACTTGCTGGGAACAGACGCGAGTGCTATTTGCACTGTGTATGGTAATGGGTGCACAATAGTGACTTTCCTTACCAGAAAACAACTCTTGCTCGTAGCACCACAATCTGCATGTGATTCAACTCCATTTAGGACTAGGAAACAAACGCTAGCTCGCCTTACAAGAAACACACTCTGCTTTTGAGAAAAGAGCACTCTTCTACTCTACTGCGTTTCCTATGGGGTCCAAACAGTGAGCTTGCTCAGAACAAAAGAACTGTGCTTCCTACACACACGGGCCATATCTAGTTCAACTCTGCTTAGGAAACTGACAAGAACAGTAGCTCCTCTTCAGTCCAATACACTGTACTTGCTGGGAACAGACGCGAGTGCTATTTGCACTGTGTATGGCAATGGGAGCACAATAGTGACTTTCCTTACCAGAAATAAACTCTTGCTCATAGGACCAAAAACTGCATGTGATTCAACTTTATTTAGAACTGGGAAATAAATGCTAGCTCGCCTTACAAGAAACACACTCTGCTTTTGAGAAAAGAGCACTCTTCTACTCTACTGTGTTTCCTATAGGGCCAGAATAGTAAGCTTACACAACACAAAAGAAGTGTGCTTCCTACACACACGGCCATATCTAGTTCAATTCAGCTTAGGAAACTGACAAGAACAGTATACCCTCTTCAGTCAAATACACTGCACATGCTGGGAACAGACACCAGAGCT